>NC_081347.1:21590544-21659988 GCF_029784015.1 Lycium ferocissimum | reverse complement strand
ACTTGGTTAGATTTGATTCTCTCGCCATTTCATCGTATGTTATATCGTTCATATCCTTAATTGAATTTTAGTCGCATATCTTTGGCACCGCATACAAATTTAACTCGCTTACATATTTAGGGTTAAACATATATATATATATATATATATATATATATATATATATATATATATATATATATATATATATATATATATATATATATATATCATGCATGAAGTTTTGTTGGACAGGAATAGTTTAATATAAAAATAAAATGGTATAATGAATGGTGATGATGAATATGTAGGTACTTTGCAACAGAAAGAGGAACATTTGTAGAAGGTCAAAAGCCACAAATTACAAGTTCATTTCTGGCCTCAGTTTCAATACTGTATATTCTTATTTAAATGCCCTATAAATTATTGTTGATTAGAAAGAAATTAATATGCCTTGAATTTGTATACCATGCTTGAAGTTTTACTGAAAATAAATATTTTGATATAGATGTAAATGGTATAGTGAATGGTGATGATTTTGTGCAGGTACCTTGCAACAGTTTGAGGACAAATTTGTAGAAGTTTATAAGGCATAAATTACAAGTCGAATGGATAATGAGGTTTTCAAAGAAATTTTGACAGGTTTCTAAATAGTGATCTTAGTCATTACTGATGGTAAAATTATCTTTGTTTTATTGTGTTATTTTCCTCTCTTTTTCATTTGTTAATAGTAGGTTATTGGGTTATTTGTGTATTTTAAGAGTTTGATTTTTTTTTTTTTTGTATATCAATCTATGCACAATGAGAGTGGGTCTGAGGGAACGACCACATAATTTTTTTCTTTTCACTAAATTTATCATTTTTATGTTTACTAGCATGTTAGTTTAAACTTTTGTACATTTATATATATTGTAACATTTTTCTTTCCTTGGAAGAAATAAATATTTTATACTACATGTAGATGTATTAGTGTGGACCTTTATATACACTAATTTTCTCTATATTCAATTTCCATAATTATAAGAGAATACATTCTATAACTGCGCGAAGCGCGGACATTTTCACTAGTTAATTAATAAATGTGAGAAGGAGCGATTTGCTACTTTATTATTTTAATTTTCTTTTGATTTAGTTACATATTAAGAACAGACATACTCTCACCCTTTTGAATATTTTTACACGTACATCACAATCGAATTGCATCGCTTGGAGTTCAATCACGACGAGTTAAGGAGTCAATGCGCGAAGCAGAGTTCAAATGGAGTTGTCACCCCAAGAGGGATCCCAGGTACATAGGGAAATGATGAAAAAGGCCGGCTATAACTGACTTTTTGTATAAAAAAAAAAAAACAAATGATGAAAAAGGCCGGCACATTATAGCTTTATAATTTTTTTTTATTTTTTTTTAAAAAACAACTCGTTACTCCCTCGTTTCTAATTTCATATGTCACTCTTTTAAAAGTTTCAAAAACTTGATAACTTTTACTACTATGCTAATCGTGGCATGCTTTCATACACAATCTAAACGTCAAAACATTTTTTTTTAAACTTTACACGGCTTTTTGAAATGCTTAAATATTTTACCTAGTACTATTTTAAAAGAACTATTGTCGTCTCGTTTTAAGACGCTTAAGAGAGTCGATCATGCCAAAACAGAATAGAGGGAAGTAACATCGCATTGGGCCCATTTTTAGCTTTGCCATGTATGATCCCACATTATTCTGCTACTCTTAACTTTAAATTTCTATATTGTCAATTTATTATTATTTCAGTCCTTAACATTAAAACTGCCACCAAAACTAAGGTGGTATACATTTTACTAACAATTCATTTCCTTTTGCGAGATATTATAATTCATGCGACAGACTAGAACACACTGTGTGGAATAGAGAATAATTTTATCATTAGAATTATAATTTTCTTTGTCAATTCGGCACTCCGCGAACAAGGTTAGTGTTTCCTTCTCTTGAATCTTTTCTACTTTTCTGGATGTAAATTTAGTAGTAGACTAGGTTCTATATTATAATAGCTATGTGCTTGCGCTGCTTTGGATGTGCCCAGGTCAGTCACTCATTTTTTGCTTTGTTTTTGGGATAGTGTTGTTATAGCCCGTATTTTGTACGTTTGGATATTTCAAAGTCGTTTTAAAAGTTTAAGGGCGAGACCATTTTCAAAATTAGTTTAGTACATAAGTTGGTTATGAATATTATTTATGAATATTATTGGACGGAAATATTGAGAAAGGCTAGGGGCAAGAAGAGAAATTTGCAAAATGGGCCGTGGAAATAATGCGGAAGGTCGTGGACAAAATGGTAATATTGAGAAAAGTCGAGGGGTAAAACGGGAATTTCACATGAGTTTCTTGAATGTTCTAAAAAGGTCATATTGACCATGTGAGGAAAAAATTTGGACTAAGCTTGTCTAGTAAGACAAGTTGAGAAATTTGTCCATTTAAAGAAATTTCAAGAAAAATGGAGGGAAAATTCTAGAGAGAAAAAAAGAAAAAGAAGATGACAAATAAGTCATCTTTGCCATGGAATTTCAAGAAAATTCTAGAGAAAATAAAGGAAGGGGGCTAGGTGCTAAAATTTCCTTAATTGAGGGGCTAAATAATAAATATGGAAAGTAGTGAAGACAAGTATATATATATATTTGAGTCATCTTTTGTTGAAGAAATAAGAAAGAAAAGTTGGAGAAAGAAAGAAAGGAGGGACGGCCAAAGGAGGAGAAGAGAAAAAAGAAAGAAAGAAGAAGAAGCCTTGAAGTAAGGATCAAAAATAATTTTCTTCAAGTATTTCCACTAATTTGAAGGTTCTCTACGACGTGGTACGAGCGTTGGAGCAAATAAAAACGTCCTCTTGGAAGGTTTCATAACCTTAGCCAAAGTTGGAAAATCAAGTATAAGAGGTATGCATTCAATCTCTTTTATTTGTGCTATAGATGATTCATGCATGTTGAAGTACGTAGAAATAAATGGAATTCATGAAATATGTGTTGTTGAAGTGTGGCCGAATAAGTAGGAGTTGGTGTGTGTGATGTTGTGCGCAGACAATGAATTAATTTTATGTAATATGTTGGTTGTTGTTGTAACGTATAGAAATGGATGAAAAACTCACGAAAATATAAATGTTGTTAGCATGGACGAATGGGGTATGGTTTTACAAGTTGTGGTGATTTAATTCTATTTGATATTTTAGTTGTTGTTATCATGGATTCTATGATGAAAAATGCAAGTTTGATAGTTTGGAACGAAGTTGTAATCGTTATTGGGATGATGAAGAAGTAAGGTGACATTAGCTTAAATTCTTACATTGCATGAACGATGTTGATTATGAGTGGTTGTTGATATGATTTATGAATTTAGAACAAGAAAAATGTGTGATTACATCTTTGTTGAAGATTTCGGGTACTATGGAATCATTGTGAATATTGTAAGCATTATTGGGAATAATTGTTGGCATTGCTTGTAATAATGTTGGCCGAGTTTCATTCTCGGGGTTTGTTGTTGAAATTAGCCAAGTTGAACTTTGGTATGGTGTATTTACAGTGAAGTTGCGCAAAATTTCAAAGAGTCCAAAGTGATAATTTGGAAAAAGGGACTCTTAAGCATCCATGACTAATGTTTGGTAATTGCGACCAAACGTAGATTTTGAGAGTTTGGGATTTGATCTTGGATTGGCATAAGAAGTGAAAAAGGTATAAAAGTCTTTCCCTTCCTTCTTTGGCATATCCTAGACGTAGTAGGTCCGTATATGAGCTTTGAAGATGACTTTACTCTTTGAAATCCGAGCCTAGATTTGGCCCTTATTTATTCAATAGAATTGAATTAGGTACCTTGTACTTTGCTAGGAAAATAGTTTAAACAACTATAACGTCATAAACGAAACCGGATTACCTTGAAACATTTGTAGATAATTTTAGAGTAGTTAAGGATTATGACTTCCGTACGCCACCTCGGGTTGACTCGAGATACGTACACGCTTCCCGAGGCCTCGCTCTTGCATAGTCCTATTCCGATTTGACTTCCGCCTTCGTCCTGTGTATGTTCCGTTTCAAATATTCCGTCGAGTCTAAAGTATGTTTTACATTTGCATATAGTTTCTCATTTTCTCTCGCTCGTGCATAGAGTCTATTTCCATCACCGAGTCCCGGCCGGTTGATATCGGCGCACGTTCCCGAGCTTCTCGCTGAGGGCGGCACCGTATATAAATTCCGAAGTATGATATGTTTACGAAGTATGATGTGTTTGGTTCTACGAACCACATTTGCATATATGTATATTTTGATATTACGCGACGTGTGTCGGAGACGAGGAGCAAATCTTACGAAGTATGATGTGTGTGGCGCCCGCATTCGCAGTGGCGACCATGTTCCCGGGTCCCGCAAGGGGCCGGATACCGTTCTTACGCATGTTTTTCTTGATATTCGTACATCGTGCTTATCTTCTCGTACCTCGCTCGTACTTTATTTTCTCGTTTATGATCTTATTTACGTATTCTATGCTTTACATACTCGCACATAGTTCGTATCGACCCCTCGTTCTTCGGGGGGTCACGTTACATGCCACAGTGGGCGTACGACGGTTGGTGGCGCGACGATAGGATTTCACGCCTATCGGAGGTGCTCCTTTGCCCGGAGCCATCTTTTGGAGCTTATTCTACCGTATGTATATGTTTATTTGTTCAGGGGTACGGCGGGGCCCTGTCCCGTCATATGACTCCGATGGTTCTGTTAGAGGTCTGTGGACATAAATATGGGTTGTGTCTGGGTCCCCGTTCGCTTATGTCCGTATGATATGTGTTTGCGGTCGTCCCATCCGCCACGACGCTTTGTTTCGTTTCTATCGGCCTATGATTGCGTATGACATCCGTTCTCACATCCGTACAATTTGTCCGTAAATGCGTTTTGGGTAATACGTGTGAGTATGGGTGCCCAAGTCGGGCACCAGTCGCGGTCCACGGAGTTGGGCTGTGACAAGTGTCACGACCCAAATCACAGGTCATGCGGGTACCCACACTAACCCTTCGGGTGGGCGAACTCATTCCAAAACCCAATATTCAATTTATGCAATTTTAAAGAGAAACAATAAACTAGCCATTTCAAACACAATTTTAAGAGAAAAGATCAACGAAAGAAAATACTTTTATCAATTAAACCGTTTTCCTAAAATCGGATCTAGACTCGTACAAGAGCTTCTAATACAAATAACTTGAAATAGATTACAACCACAACTGAATAGAACCTCTGTTTTGAAATGAGAAGTAAACAGAAATGCAAGAATGAACTCTGTGAGCAAGAGTAGTATCAGTACAACACACGTACTGGTAAGCATCATAAGTCGACAACGATTAGAAAAACATATATAACAAGTGGAAATTAACAGATAAGGATGATAGGAAATCAAACGTGGAGTTTAAACACATCAACACAACAGTTCACAACTCAAGGTGTAGAAAAGTCTCCCTACGCTCAGATAACAACCTAAAGTCAACTTCTAATTCTCAATGTATTCACCTCACCAAGTTAGTATCACACAACCAACACACACTTAAGTATTTCCCAACTAAAGGTGAACAAGATAAATGAAGGACCACAATAATGTGAAATACAATGCGAATGAATGGAATGCAATGCAATGGCCAATATCTCAACCTGTACACATATATTACGGACGGAAATATTGACGTCTCAATAGTCATGACCCATGGGGGAACCGCGAAGTCCATGTACCACTCGCTTCGGAATGTACCCTAGGATTACGAGTTCACATACCTTCCGCTCCGGTAACAACCTTAGATCACAGATTTCACAAAATACTTTCATCAACAGTGCCACATTTCTTTTATCATTGTTACCATAAGTCTTTCGTCATCAGTGCCAAATCACTTTCGTCATTGTTTCCATTGGAACCGCAGCAATTAACCATGTGAAAAGTGGAATTCGTTTTATCGAAGATCACAAGTCAAGGTCGTCATACCATGAAATGATATGGGATGAATTGAAGTGGCATACCATGCAGACAACACCATACCAACACGACAACATCAAGTGTGACACAAATATCTAGTCATAAGTAAATAAGGCGACAAGCCCAACATCACAAGTATGGCGATAAGCCCAACAACACAAGTATGGGGACGAGCCCAATCAACACAAAAATGGCGACAAACCCACGGATAAATGACAAGTACCAACCTAATTGGAAGTCACCCCAGCATCATGTCTAAAGACCTAAGCATGCTTTCTCCATCGACATCTACTAATTACATACTAATTCCTAATTGAAGTCTACTCAAGTAAGCCGTAACTTATCTCGAAGCCGAGCAGGTGCCACGAACATCCATCTAGAGCTTCATCTTCCTTCTTCAGAAAGCATCCGAAAACGGTAAGGTCTAACAAGGTTAGCAACTCAAATAAGTAACGCATTGAGAAAATTCAAACTATCAAGACCCTACAAGAGTTCTAAGAGACCCTGAAGAGAAAGACCCCGGGCCTACAAGGGCAAAAGGAAACTTTTCTTTAAAACTCATCTACTAGTATCCCCAACGATCAACAACCTAAAATTCATAATCATCTAACCCCAAATGAGCTTCCAATACCCCTAAGTACAAGAAATCCCCAATTTCTAAGAAAACCCTACACTTAACTCATTTGAGAAACCCAAGTTAAAATTAGAGATTGGAGTTAGAAAATAGTTTCCCCAAACTGACAATAAGATATTAATCCTCAATTCCCAAGATTTCACTTAAAAGACACCATTTACCCACGTAGGGTTTTACAAATAAAAAATTCTCCCCAAATCTTAAGAACCCTAACATGATCTTACTAATGGAATGATAATTGTTAAGGAGGAAGTAATGGGATAGGGTTTAGATCTTACCCTCTCCAAGAACTCATGAGCTCTTTGAAATCAGCTCTTGAAATGATATTGCGTGAAAATGAGGTCCAATCCTGAAATGGGGAAATAAAAGCTAGGTCTGATTCAACGATTTCCACTCACGTAAAAAATCACTCGCCTACGAGCTCATTAATTTTTCAGAAATCTTGCCTACACGAGCAAAACTTGGCCGATGCGGGCACGCTGAAGTGGCCTCGCTAAACACAGAAGCAGATAAACTATTTTCAAAAAGATCTCTAAGTTAGAGAAATTGTTCACCCTTACCCGTAAGTCCCACGTGTAATGGCTATCGGTGTGAACCCGAACAAGGGGTATTTTGAAAAAAAGTGAAGGAAAGTCCGTAACGACCAAACTGGTCATTACAGGTAGGCAAAATTATAGTATTTGTAGAATGTAGTAACTGTTTTTTTTGTAATATGTTGATGTAAATAGAGTTTGTGATCACTCATTGGATGTAACGAATTTCGTTATATAGAGAATCTTGCGTTTCCGTCATTTTATTTGCTTTCACCTTTTAAAGGCATCTAGCTTATGTTCTTGTTTTGCCCTTTCTTCATGATCACTTAAAATTAGTACAACAAATCTGGCACACTTAGTCACTTTTTTGATTTAGCCTAATCTGAACCAAAATAATTATTTTTGCATCTGGTTTTTCAATTGGTTTAATTAGTAATGATTAATTTGCATGCTGAATCATTCGGATTGTTTTAATTAGAAATAATAAATAAGTTTCGCTTGCTTAACTATTTTAGATAATAAATGAATTTCTTTGTCAATTTATTTTGTATTATTTTAATTAGTTAGTGATGATCATTTGGTTATTTTAGGCTAACATAAGCAAGACTTCATTCTTTTACCCCTTAATCCCACATAGTTTTAAATCCGGCAGGGATCCACATTTGTGGACCTCGAAAGGTGCTTAACACCTTCCTTTTTAGGTAATTTGAACCCTTACCCAATCTTTGGTTAAGCAGTCTAGTTTCAAACAGAGTTATTTGCAATTAGGAGTAGTAAATGGTGCCCTAACGCACCTTAATTCGTTAGGTGGCGACTCTTCTCTTTTAAATCCACTAAAAGAGTTGTCACAGGTCGAAACCTGTCTTTCGCGAGGAAAATGGGGCGCGACAAGTAAAAGATGAGAGTTTCACCTAATTCAACAAGTATTAATTTAAGTGAGATAAGTACATTTCAACCAATCCTTCAAGTAAGTCCAACAATAATGAATCGATGAAATGATATGATACGCAAATGCAATGCAAAGGCATTCTATCACGTTATACACACGCTCCGTAATATGGAATAGGTGCACTACAAGAAAGTATAGAAATGACAACAAAAAATTTAATATTTAGCAACAACTTAATTTTATTGTTGGCAAAAGAACTTTTTTGTTGCCAAAGAATTTAATTTTGTTGTCATAATATTGATTATTGTTGCAAAAAGTACTTTTGGCAACAACAAAAAAAGTTGTTGCTCGTTGTTGCAATAACAGCCGTTGGGAAAAGTCTATGCAACAAAAAAAAAAATTGTTGCCAAAAGTACTTTTTGCAACAATAATCAATCTATGGCAACAAAAAAAATTTTGTTGCCAAATTTTTTTTTTCTTGTAGTGGTGACCCAAGGGGGACTCGCGAGTTCCATACACCACCTGGAATCATTTACCATTGGGTTCTCAGCCATTTAGGCTCTCAATCTCAACACTTAACCAATTTGGTAATTAATATTGGTCCTTAGCCCATTCAGCTATCATCCGCATCACTTCGGAACCATTTTCCATCAGACCTCACATATGTATCCTCAATTGTAATATGCATGAGATACCATATGTGTAGCATCCCCTTTGGGAGGATACCACTTACGAAATAAAAGCTAATTTTACACTTACAACGTTTAAAAGAACTTATGCCAAAAGATATTCACAAAAATATTTAATAGCGGAAATAGGCCCTTGCGAAAACAAAGGGGTGAAAGTGCGACATTTTTCTTTTCCATTGTATCCTCTGAAAATTTCTTAGATGAAATACAATATCAGAATATCAATCTAAAATGGTAATTCCCTCCTCAAATAGTCAACACAATAAGAAACTTCGTTTTGAAATTTATATTTTCAAATCAACACTACTGCGGGTCCATAAGACACACGAAACTCAAACTTGCGATTATCGCAGAAACTAGTAGCTTCCTTTGTACATAATTACAAGGCAAAATATAAACCCGGTACATGGCATGACTTGGGTTGAAAGCACACCCTAAAAATAGCAAAACAAGTCATCAAGTTCAAGCTACAAGCATATGGTCTTGTGTCCAGCAAGCCTCCAAAATTTCATACATAAGAGCCACATATGAATCATGTACAAGTCCCCAAAATTTTACAAGACCTAGATACTTATGCAAATGTGATCTTCATTAAGGCTCCCAAAAGTCTACTCCAAATGGCCATCTTCAAGACTCTTCCCGTACATTACCTACGATAGAAAACAACTATCGCTAAGCATAAAGCTTAGTGGTGTATAAACTTTGGGCTTGGAGCCATTAGATTCTCCAATTCCCTTATCCGTCATAGTAGCTCAATAAGATAACAATAAATCAAGTAAACAAATATATTAAAGTATCAAATATCAAAACCTTGAAGAGTTTCCAAATGTCGAAATCAATATTCGAAGGTTCAAGTATCAAGAAAGCTTACAATTCAATTCAAGAGAGTTTGTCAAATAACCAATTTCGCCCGATATGTACGTCATGCCATCACACTAAGCACAATCAATAACAAGATGGACCGAAGCCCCGAATCAAGAAGGGTCGTCACCCAACAGTCAAGAGAATCAAGAGCCATGTTGAAAGTGGCTTTCCATTCGTACTCGAGAATGGACGAAAATCCATCATCAAGACGAAATGTAAATCCAAAGTCAATATGGGCAAGATCCGAATCGAGAGAAGATGCCGATATCGATGATAAAGTCACCGCAACAAGAAGGACAAAGTCCCAATAAGAATGCAAAATGATCAAGCAATTCGTACAAGCTGGCGTATTCAAATAACGTTTTGCAATACTTCGAGATAATAACCATACAATGATATAAGATGAAGAGTAAGGAAACAACCCATCAAGATACTTCAAAAATTCCAAAAAATAAAGATATTCCAAGTTCAAGTTTATACACAAACCTTGGCGTTTTACCACACAACAAGTTCTACCACAACTCGCGAAGTTTAGATCGTCTACGCCGTAGACCAACCAAAGTCCACTTCGTCACACAATTCCTCTTAGCTTGTACAAGAGCATATATACCTTAAATACACAATCAAATATCTACTTAAGTTTAATAGTTTCAGCACGTCGAAACTAAACAAGAAATCGATGAAAATCACCAAACTATCAAAAAAGAGAATTTCGGGATTTTCGTACTACTGTCTTGTACTATCGCTCAGTTTCAAAGGGGTAAACGGCAAAAATAGACTTTGTGGCCTTAATGAAAGTTGTAGATATATGTCTTAGGGTCTCAGTGGAATTCGAATCACTCCTATAGCAATTTTGTACAAAAAGATATGCTCAGAATACTAACAGCAGTACATGTAGGGTTTGCAAAACAAAATCAAGCAGCACTCGCCTTGTACTTCCTCACCCCTTTTAGAGTAAATACAAGCAAAACTGGGTTTTTAGTCCTGAACGAAAGTTGTAGGGCTATGAAATAGCTTTCTAGAACATCTTGAATCACTTAAAACGGAGCTTTATACAAGGAGTTATACTAAAAACAAGAATAAAGCAAATTGCCTAAAAAACGGTTTGCAACTTACCTTAATCGTGTGGAGTTGTTTGGGGCTCAACCAAGGCAAGTCTTGATGATTGATTTAGTGGATGAATCTTATGAGAGAAGAGAGGTTTTGGTGTCTTTCTTCCTTGTAGAAAACGAAATTGGAGGGGTGTGGTGGAGAGGATAAGAACCAAAGGCTATATATCTTACTTAGTAAGCTAAGGATGAAAAATAATAAAATAAAATAAAAAGGGCTGCCCACTTTATGAATATTTAATCCATTTAATAAATTTAATAAGATAATCATAGTAGGTGTAGTTTATATAACTACACCATAACACTTCACACAAGTTTCAAATATCGTCAAATTCTCATTCAAGAAGTGCGAAGTAAAATATACCCTTACTATCAAGATATGGTCAATAAAAAATTCAAGAGTTAGCTTAAAGAAAAAAAAAGATTTTGGGGTGTTACAATATGAATCATGAATATGACATGCACAACAATAAACAACAATGCTACGAAATAAAAGGCTCACCTTGGACGAGTATTTTGGAGTGATGAGAATGCATAGCGTACAAGTACGACAGACATATATCATAAAAGCATCAATTAGGAGGTTCATATCTCTCATCAAGATTCACATCAATCGATCTAAGCTATCAGCTAATGGCCACATGCTTTGGCATTTAAATAAAAGTAAATAGTTCAATTACTACACAACTTTTCAATACATGGCAGCGGTGCCCAATATAAGTGCTCGCTACTCACAGGTATGGGACCACTTTGTTCCGCATTACTCCCTCTTCATTAGTTAATTTAACCAACCATACGCTTTAAATAGAAACAAGGTCTCAACTTGCCTTAGATTTAAAGTCCACAAGGTCATGAACGGACTTGCCCTTCCTCAATGCCTCAAACGATCTCAATCTCGATCAGCGCGAAGATTAATTATTCAGGATGCTTAGTCGGATCGCGAAGGTCAGCTTTTTTTTTTACACCAAAAAACCAGCAACATTGATTTGAAGTAAATTCGCCATAACTCCCTCATATGACCTCGAAATTCGATGATTCTTGTTGCTATGATTCCGAAATCACGATACAAATCTAACGGTTCAATCGAACGACAATTTACAACTTGTTTGCTTTATATGGTATGGTTTATGCTCAAAACGACGCCAAAACCAAGTACAAATGCCATACAACCCAAACTCATCGAAATCTAACCAAAATTTGAGGAAAAGACTAAAATCATCATTCGAGTCTACTGGAACTTTCAAAAACTCTTGATTCGATATTGACCGTGATCAACTCAAATTCATTAACTTAACTAGTTTCTCCACCAAGAGTTCAAATCACACTCGATCCCCTCGGTATCCGAACCAACTACTCGATTAAGTCATATAAATTAATTCCGGACCTCATGGAATTAAGAAACTTCGATTCGACTTCGCTAACCTCCGATGTTGACTTTTGACAAACGTTTCCATTCCCTTTACTTAAGAGCTTCCAAATTTAGATTTTCTTCTCTGATACTCACCCGGTAGCCTAGGGAAACACACCATTCATCATTCTGAGTCAAAACGCTTAAAACTACAACAAGGGGCATTTTCAGAAAAAGAATTCAAAAGTTCAAAACGCCCGAACGGGTCGTTACAATCTACATATGAAGAGAAAGCAAACAGGTGCATGCGTAGACTTCTTTGCAATTGAAGGTCACAAACATGAAGAGGATTTGCTTGTATGAAAAATGCAACCTAAGGAAATGAAAATTTTGCTCCTAACTATTTAAGTATTGTAGATTTGTAGCTTAAGAAAGATTTTAGCACGTTTAGATTTTATTGTACCCAGAAAAACTAAGTTGAAATTCATGATTGACTTCAAGCACAACTTCAAGCACACCGCGGTAAAAATGGTCTAATAACTATATTTAATTTGCACATGAAAGATGCAAAAGAAATAAAATGAATTTTAATATTTATTTCACTACTTGACAATAAAATATCAGCTTACTATTTTTTTTGTTATATAATTGTCGGATATTTAAAGTTTAATTCTTAAGTAATCTAGTCTGATTTATCATTTAAATTATTCAAATTGGGTTGACAACACCAATTTACTTGCTTACCAGTTACCATATGATAAATGAAAATGTTAATCACTACAACAAACTAAGGTCAATTCCCATATAAATATAAACTTATTTATTTCTCAATCATATAGATGGGTCATAATTAAGTACGTTTCAAGCACATGACTTGTAAATATAATAATCACATAAAAGATATATCTCTCTTCCAGCAAAGATTTAGTAAACTAAATTTTTAATTGAAATGACGATCCTCAATTGACTATTATGTGATAATTGTATATACAACGTCCTTTAAAAGAAAAAAGAAAAAAAAGCTTATATTTTTTCTATAATAATGACCATTTTGTTTTTATTTATTATAATAACAGGAGCATAGATTGATATTGATAATGATCTATGTTCAACAAAATTGATCAACACGGATGAAATTGTTATTTTTAATTCAAGATAATGACTTTCATGATAATGACTTTCACTATCCAAAAGCGTCCCATTACATTATTTGACTTGGTCCACCTACTTCATTATAAACGTGTTATGCAATTGGTCAGTCTTATTATATTTTTTATAATTGCTTAGATTTTAGGATGCGGTTTACGTTTTTATTTATCATTCCAACTAGTTATATTTTTAAGATTACATTATGAAAGAGGCATATAGGTATGATGTGAAGTATTTTCGTATGATTTTAGGCGATGTTATAGTAGAAAAAATTACTCACTTCATTGAAAGTCCGCACCATATTAAATCTCTCATTCCTACAATAGCTGAAACATTGATACAAGAAATATAGTGTTGATCTTTTTTCCAAATACTTCCTTCCCCTGGAGAGATATTAGTTCAAGGTATTATTTAGAGTGTCTTCTCTAGCAACTGAGAGCTCATTTTGGGTTAGTTGATTGTACATAGTTGATAAATTTTAAATGTTGAAGTTGATTTTATGAATAGACAGTTATGTTTTTGGATAAAAATACTGAAACTAAAAATAAACAGTTGATGTGTTTGGTAAAAAATTGTTGATTAACTGCTCTTTTGTTAAAATGGCTAGAATAACCTTAAAAGATTTTATAAAAAAATGAATTTAAAAGTACCTTTGTAAAGAAAAGGAGGAACGATGGATACTGGAGAAGAGATCCAGGATTTTGGTCTGGAAAAAGTATTTTGAGAATTAGAAAAAATATTAAAAATAAAATAATAAAAGGCCTTTCAAACTAAAAATGTTTATAGTGAAAAGCCAAAATTGGGACAACCAATTTATGACTTTTGACTGATTTTCGCTTATAAATACTTTGATACTTACCAAACGCATAAATAAGCTAAAAAATACTTATAAGTCAGTTTGATTGACTTATAAGCTTTAGCCAAACACCCTCTGAAAATACTCTAATTTATGTTTATTTGGAAAATTCGAGAAGCTACAAATGTCACCAGTTTATTAAAAGCAAATAGGTAAAGAAAACTTCAAATTATAGTGCACTAAAGCATGACTTGAGCCTTGAGGTCAAGTCAACCACCTCTAATAAGTTTTGTACTTTTTCCATCTTCACAAACGTATGCCTTTCTATAACACGGTTTGGAATGATGAGATATAGAGGTGGACTTATTTTCTATATTTGACTTTGACTTATTTTGGAGGTTTTTGTTAGCATAAACAAAATAACATGTACAAAATATTTGTGAAGATTCAATATATTTCTAATTTCCTCGACTTTTTTTACTCAATTGGCTAACAAGCTTTACATGAAATAAAAAATCCAGTAGATAGTAGATTCAAATTAATAGATAACTGCAGATAAGTAATTAGATATTCAACATTTAGCATGAATATGAGCCGTTTCATTGTTCATCATATTTTTTTTCCACTCCTAGTTACACAATAATTATTTTTCAAATTTCAGATTTAATAATCATTACAACGAGTTTAGTATTGTAGTTCCCTCTATTTTTGGGTTAAACAGACATGATATTCCCTAAATAAACTATTTTTTTCAACTACTATTTAAATATCTTTTCATTGTTATAAATATAGAATATAACTTAAATTGATAGTTTAAATTCGTGTCCTATCAAAAATTACTATATCGTAAAGAGTACTAAGTGGAACTCCCTCCGTCTCAAAAATATTATCTTCTTTTGATTTGGCACAAAGTTTAAGATATAAAGAAAGACTTTTGAAATGTGTGGTTTAAAACAAGCCTTAGATATTTGTGTGGCTGTAAATTATCTCATAAAATTAAATTGTTTCTAAATATAGAAAGGGGATAATCTTTTTGGGACAGACTAAAAATGAGAGGAGGACAGTCTTTTTTGGGACAGAGGGAGTACTACTTTTGTAGCACAAGATACAATATCCAGCAAGTTTAGTTACACCCCCGACTAAATTCCCACAAGAAAGAATGTAGCCAATCAGAAATAGATAGAATATATACACGACTAGTAGTACTGTACTACTAATAGTGTATATTACGTTCCAAAAATCGGTGAAAAAAATAATACTTAGGTTCCAAAGATCAAGTCAAATACTGGCAAATGCCAGGATATTCCCTAATAAACTATTTTTTTCATGTTCTATGTTAATTATTTTAATATAATTATAAATTAAATTACAATTTTAATTTCACCTCCAGTCAAACACTTTCTTAAAATGACTAGAACGTAAGGTGTGTTTGGTATGGAATAACATTTTTCAAAAAATATTTTTTAATTTTTTCATATTTAGTTAATAAAAAATTTTAGAAAATGTTTTCTCAAAAAAAATAATTTCCTTAAAGATAAAGGAAATCTCCACCCTCAGTAGCCCCAATCCCCACTACACTCACACTACCTGCGCCCCCACCTCATCCCATGTAATGTTTGTCTAAATTATATGTAAATATTTTTGAGACAATATTTTTAGAGAAGAAACGTGTTTTAACCGACGACTTGTATGAAAACTGTAAGTTGTATTTATATACCCCAACCAATTATTCCACCTAAAAAAATAATATCACCTCATCCGCTCCATTCCACTCGTCGTTCTGCGTGTTGCACGATCAAAAAATACCAACACTTCATTTTTTTTTATTATTTTCTTTTCTCTTTCTTCTTCTTCACCATTTTCTCTTCCTTCTTTCTTTCTCCCCACTGCCATGTATTGGCCCAAAAGAAAATTATTTTTCTTTTATCATTTTTCTCTTTCTCTTTCTTCCACTTCTCCCTTTTCTCTTTCTTCTTCTTTTAGCCCTCTTCCCCCACCCCACTATTTCGCCTTCTTCACCCTCATCCCCGCCCCGCCCGTTGTAAACCCCGCGACCCCGCATTCCCCGTCTAAGAACTTCTTAATAATCAAAAAAATTCCCATTCCCGTACTAAATATCCACTTCCTTTTTCATGAATTCGGATGAAGATGAGTCAACAAGTAAAGAATCCATGGATTTGTTTTGGTCATTTCACGATTAGTATTTAGTATTGATCGGATATATGAACCTTTTTAAAAGAATTAGTGGGCCATTATCATGTGATCCTTAATAATCCTTATTTATGTAATTGGATATTGATAGGCCCCATTCTGATCTCACGACTTTGAATCCGGCCAAAAATGAGATGTTTCTTTGTGCCCTACGGCAGTCATCAAAGCTATCTTTGTAGGACAGGTTAGAGGAAAGATTATATTGTAAGAAGGGGATATAATGCATAAACAATGAAGAAAGTATCTTCATGGTGGTAGGTGGTGGAGGTGGTGGTGGTGGTGGTGGAGGTGTGCACACCCATTTTTATTTAATTTTATTGATTTATTATATAATAATAATATATATATATTAGTGAGTCATTTACTTACTTTTTCTTTTCTTTTTACATCAGCATTAGAGGGTTAATTGAAATGAGGTTACAAGAAGTGAGTTTCGCTTAAAACATGTATTTTTTATTTACCAGTGGTCGTTTGGTAGATAGTCAGTTATTAAAATTATAATCCCAGGGACTAATTTATCTCATCTATTGAGATTATTTTATCGCTAAAAGATGGTATAAAATAATTCAAGTGGGATAAGAAGGTATAAAATGGATATCCTAATTTACAGTTTGAAATAAATTTATACAAATTTATACCTTGTACCAAACACGATATAAAAATTAGTTTCCCACTAATTAAACACGAGAAATAAGTAACAAAATTACTTTTTTTCCAGCAAACATTTGTCTTCATACCAAACACACCCGTAAAGAGCACTACTTTTTGTAGGACAAGATGCAGTATCCAGGAAGGTTAGTTACACCTTCCCCTAAATTCCCGCAGGAAATAAAGTAGCCAATCAGAAATACATAATACACAATAACATAGTGTGGTAGTGTACTGTACTACTTTCCAAAAATCGGTGAAATAAAAATAAAATTACGTACCAAAAATCACGTCAAATATTTCCCTGTCTGAACTCAGCTACTCATATTCCATTTTGGCGGCCCCTTTTTTGCTCCAATACCCCTCAAACCCCCGTACCCTCACCCCACCCCCACTCCCTAAAAGCCCCCAAAACCACCCACCCCACCTCGCACTTGCAATAACCACCTTTCTTGGTTGCTTCCCATTTTTCCCTTTCTCACTTTATTATTACAACTCTCTCCGCAGTTACTTTCTTTTCTTGACCAAATCCAGCTCTAGTAGAATCTTTTCTTTCATTACTAATAATACACAAATTTTCAATCTTTGACCAAATCCACTTCATCAAAGTCTTTTCTTTGCTTAATTCAAGATTTTTAACTAGTGTTTAGATCGGGAGCTCTATAGTTCCTTTTTGTGTATGGTTTTGGAGCTGTGTTGTTCATGGCTGATACTAGGCGTTATGGTCTTAATGCTCAATTAGGTCTCTTACTTTTATTATTGGTATTATCTTTTTGCTGTAAATATGTTATTTGGATTTATTAGATCTTTATTGATTTTACTGGTATTCATTTCTTTGCATATCAAGTAGTTCAATTTTGATAGGGCTTTGGTTCCCTGGAATTAAAGAAGATTTTTCTTTAGGGTGATTCATTAATCTTGGAATTTTATCCCCCAAAACTACTAATTTTGTTACTCTCACAACATGCTATAACTTAAAAGAGTAAGCTCTAGGTTAAAAAGTCACTTAAGAGCAAACAATAGTAGTGAAGAGATCAAATATTACTCTAATTAGGTAAGCTCTTTTATTTTTCTTTTTATTAAATAGTTATTGATACTGGTATTCATTTCTTTGCACATGAATTCTGATAGGGCTTTGATTCACAGGAATCAAAGAAGCATACCTTTTGAAACAATTAAGTGAAAAAACTTTAGGGTGATTAATCTTTGAACTTTTATCCCTGCAAAACTACTAATTTTGTTACTCTCACACCAGGCATCGGTGGGATTTTTTTTAGGGAAAGTTACACATTTGGCCGGTCGGCCAACAATAATTACATTTGCTAGTACAAAATACACTATTATGTATCAAAAATGTGTATTATATGTATATTATGCATTAATATACAAAACAATATGCATTTGTTGGCTATTATTTTGGTGGGCTGCTATTTATGTCAATTTCTCCTTTTTAAAGAAGAGACGGAAAATGTCATGATAGTTTAACCTAGTAAGCTAAGATTAAAAAAGTCACTTCAGAGCAGTGAAGAGATCAAATATTGATTAGGAAGTTACTCTAATCAGATGCATAATGGCTTTTCTTTGAGCATGTTTACAATAATTTTCTGCGTTACTTTGTCTTGCATCTCGTTAGGATTTCAGTTTGTTGTTGCATGCAGATATTGAGCAGATACTCTTAGAAGCACAACATAGATGGCTGCGCCCTGCTGAAATTTGTGAAATTCTTAAAAATTACCAGAAGTTCCGGATTGCTCCAGAGCCTCCAAACAGGCCTCCAAGTATGATCATCTACTTGATTCTTTTTTTTCTTTGTAAAAGGTGAATGTTGTAGTTGAACAGAGTTTTTCTTGTTTCTTTCTATACGCGCTTCCTTGATGGTGAATTATGTGCAAATAGTCGTACATATGCTATTTATATCAATGTGTATGTCTGTGTCTGGAATAAATGCACTTATGTAACATATGCATGTCTGTGCGCTTGCCTGAGGTGACATGCTCGGCTTTTCTGTACTGTTACATACCCTTGTGCTCATGAAAGTGGGTCAAGTGAAATGGTAATTCTGCTAGATAAGTATTTTAAGATTCCTATTACCAGATAAGGGAGTGATAGCCTAGTGTTAAGAACCCTCCACCTCCAAACAACGTTTTGGTATTCCAGTCTACAACAAAGCAAAGTGGGAAAGGCTGCTTCTTCGGCTCCTGGGTAGGGTTTTCCGGAGGAGTGCACTATACCCTATCCCAAAAAAAGAGAGGAAGTTCTTATTGCCAGTCTTATCTTAATTTCAATTTGGTCTGATGATACTATTACTTTTGCATTTCCAATCACGCAATTCACTACCTGTTGTCGACCAGTAAAGCTCCTCTAGTTCTCTCCCCCTCCTTCGTCCTCTCAAATGGAGGCTATTTGTTAAAAGTATGTTTACAATAATTGTTGACATCTTTTTTAGCTCAATTGACTGTCTTTCAATGTATAGTCTTTGTATGTACAGAGTTTTCTCTGTAAATTGTATTTCACTTATGTGTTACCCCCTTCTTTAGTCCTCTGCTTAGATGCTTTACTGCTTCTTTTATCTAATTAATTTCTTGAGACCACCCTCGGGGAAAAAGGACATGTTCCTCTGCCATCAGGCCTAAACTCAACGCCCTTCCACCTCCATGTATAGTAACTTCTTAATACTTTTACAAATATCTTCTTACTTTAGTTTCCCAACTAATTATCTCTTTTTGATAAGGGAGACTATACTAATAATCTTTAAGCCAAGGGGCAGGCCCAAGAGTCTTCTTTCATTGTCAAAAATAACACTCGTGGGCCTGCCCCTTGGCCTAAAGATTATTAGTGTTGCCTCCCTTATCAAAAAAAGATAATTAGTTTTGTCCACAAAACACACACACCCAATTTTGGACTTCCTGAGTCTATTTAATGGATGATGGGTAACATTCGGAAACTTCTTCTAGAAGCCTGAATAATCTGTTGTGATGATCTGTAGTTATCATCAGTATTGACTTGCTCAACCACCTCCTATTAAATAAATGATGGCATGATAGTGATAACTAAGTTTAGTTTTCTTCATTGTACTTGTTTCCACAGTTTCTCTACTAGCTCGTGTATGGCCTTTATGTTTGTAGAGAGGGGAGCTTCCGAGAACATCTAGCTATTCTTGAAATTCACAGCTTTCCTTTAATTGTATTTTATTTTTCTCAAATGGGCTTGTATGGCCCTTCCAGGTGGTTCACTGTTTCTTTTTGATCGGAAGGTTTTACGGTATTTCCGCAAAGATGGCCATAGTTGGAGAAAGAAAAAAGATGGAAAGACTGTGAAGGAGGCTCACGAGAGGCTCAAGGTAAAGCTAATGGGAATCTTATGATTGTGCAGAAGCCTATTAAATTTATATATCCTTGATTCCGTAGTTTGGGATTGAGGCGTAATTGTTGTTCTCAGTTTCAATGATCCACAAGTGCGCTGTCTTCGAAAAGGCAGAATGCTGTTATAGAATCTGTTATTTTAGGAATAGAATAAGCTCTGTGTTTTAACCAGATGCTGTGGGGGTGATAAGGGCTGCTTTATCTAAACTAGGCAGGAGAACTTGGCTAACTTTCCTACTCTGATAGCATCTCTGACGGCAGGTACCCACAAGCGCTGTAATAAAGGAATATTCATGCTAGTATATGTATAAATATACTTTATTAGTGCATTCCATAATAGAGGAAATAGAAGTTAGTCAGTTACCATGGGCAGAATAGTGGTACAATACCACTTATCTGTATAAATATACTTTATTAGTGCATTCCATAATAGAGGAAATAGAAGTTAGTCAGTTACCATGGGCAGAATAGTGGTACAATACCACTTATCCTTAGGAAACTTTTTTTCTTGTGTCAGGAAGCTGATCAGAAATTAATATTCTTGCAGGCTGGAAGCATTGATGTGTTGCACTGCTACTATGCCCATGGAGAAGAGAATGAGAATTTCCAAAGACGCAGCTATTGGATGCTCGAAGAGTAAGTTAAAAGAGTATATTATTGTTACTTTACCAAAAAAAAAAAGAGTATTTTATTGGTTTAGCACTCGGATATTCTATTATAGGTGTATTGCTCCAACGTTGGAGCTAAAAGTCAACCCAGACTGTTGATATTCGTGTCTTAACAATTATGATCAACTAGACATCTTTAATTGACATTTACATGCTAATTGCTGTTAGGTTGGTTCGAATTTATCTTGTTCATCTCCACAATGATAGAATGTTATTCTGGCACTGCAAAATTATTTATTGTCATGCTTGATAAGTGTCACTTCTATGTGATATTTGGCTTACCTTTTTTGCTTTTGATATTTTGCATGATCAAGATGATTAGATGCTTTAGAATGCAGAGGGGTCATTATTCCTTTAAAAGGTTGACACAGGATCCATTAATCTATTAATCTTTGCGTCTAAGAACAAATAATCTTGTTTTTTTTTTTTTGTGTGAAATTGGTAACGACATGTATTCACAGTAAAATGCAGTTCAAGCTGAATTGTAAAAACAAATTTTGTTTACACCAAAAATAGAAGAGATTTAGACAATTCATCCTAACTTTCTGGATAGAGCTCCTAGTGTCCTAAAAAATTCTAGCATTCCTTTCCTTCCATGTTGTCCACCAAACACAAGCTATCTGCCACCAGTCTTCTTGTCCACCTCTCTTCCCTACACTCTTCCAGCATCTGAGAAGCTCCACAGTAGTATTAGGCATAGTCCAATTGATACCAAGGATACAAAAGAACATGTTCCACAGATTTGTAGTTGTCTTGCAGTGTAAGAAAAGGTGCTTATTGTTTTGCTTGCTCTAATGCCATGTTGATACCAATAATCTTGTTGTTGTTGAATAACATGTACTCCTTATCTAAAATTTTAAATCATTAGAGAGGGACAAATCTAGTTTTCTTTCTATTATAGGTGTATCTTTGTTTATTTATTTATGTTAGATCTGTCACAAGCTCCTTCATGTACAAATCTGAGTTTTACTCTTACATCAAACGCATGAAAAATATTTTTGTTAATGGGTGGTGGTGAGACTTGATCCCAGAACTTTTTTGCTTGCTCAAATGCCATGTTGAATAGTATGACTTTCCTCTTCTAAAAGCTTAAAAGGTTAGAGAGGTGACACTTCCAAATTTATTTTAAGTATTTTAAATCTTGTATATTGTCTTCAATCTTGAATAGCATGGATTAGAAAGAAAGGGGTTTTGATTCCATTCGAAATATTTAGATTTTTTTGTCAGATAAATGGCACAGTAAAACTAGATCAATTTATACAAGGATGTTTTGTGCACATTTGGCATCTTTGGATAATAATTCCCCTGTTATATATTGTTTTGAATCTTGAATAGCATGGACTAAGATAAGATTTGAATAGGTAAAGTTAAGACTGTCAAAAGAATCTGCAATTAAGTTTTACTGTTGTGCGGTAAAGGCCTGGAGACACTCTTACACACACTTTTTCTTTCTCTCTCCGTCGGTCCTTTTCTAATTGTATATTTATGTTCCTTTCCCTATGAGATGTTTTCCCCCTTTAGAATGCTTTGGAGTTCATAATACGATAGAAGTGTAAGTGTCTCACTGCTGGTTCGGTCAACCCAACATGCCTAAAAGTTTGTTTTGGTTGGGACATCACTTACTTCAATTTCTAACCATCATTACTTTCTTTAAGACCAACTTCTAACCATTGCTTAGCATGCTAATTCTGTTTACTTTTCCAAACACTTATTCAGGGAAATGTCACATATTGTTCTCGTCCACTACCGGGAAGTAAAGGTATATACTTGCCATCCTCTAATTCTCTTCCATTTTGCTTCTTTTTTCGACCTTTTTGTTTTTCCTTTAGAGTTAGTTGTAACTTTTAACAGTTAACTTACAGCTGAGAAGTGGTTATAACTTTTTTTCCCAGCTGCTCAAGGCAGCATAGTATAAAAGAAATTCACATGAGATGATTTAAGGGCACAATTTAAATTAAATAATAGGTATAAAATTGCAGACATGCATTGTAAGGAGGCCTAGTCATGTTCAGGCAATTTGTATAGTAGGTTGGAGGACAACAGGCTATAGTTTGGAACCAGCTGGTGCTTATCAATTCATGATGTTCTTAACAGGCTACTATGGTATCTTAACATGAAAGTTGTGTACTGCTTGTAATTTAAATGTGTTCAGAAGTTCCTAACCTTTATTCAAGAAAATTCATAATGACCTTGGTGCATTGCCGCGTGTCTTTGTTGGTTCAACATGTTATCTTAAGAAAGTGAAGCTGATTTCATTATTAAAATAAATTTCGTCATTTTTTGTATGTAGATTTGATTGTCATGTTGTTTTCCTTCTGTAGGGTAACAGGACAAATTTTAGCCGTATCAGAGAACCTCAACAAGTTACTCCTGGTTTCCAAGAAACTGATGAAGATGCACACAGCTCTGAGGTGGACAGTTCGGCGTCTACAAAATTTTATCCAAATGATTACCAAGTGAACTCACAAGTCACTGACACGACTAGCCTCAGTAGTGCGCAGGCCTCAGAATATGAGGATGCTGAATCAGGTATTTTTTTAATCAAACGTGTCTGCGTTGGATTTCAAAATAAATTGCTCTGGTAGATTGGAAAACATTTTAGGCTTGTAATCTAAAGTTTAGATTTCCTTTTTTTTTTTCTTTGGTAAAAATATTTTTTTAATTTTTTGTTTGGAACACAAACTCACCAGTGTACAATCAACATCCTACTTCTGGATTTCACTCATTCCTTGATGCTCAGCCAAGTATGATGCAGAAGGCTGGAGATGGACTACCTTATCATCCTATTCCCTTCTCAAGTAATTCATACTTGTCTTTGTATATTCATTTGTACTTAGCATTTTTCGCTTCTCTTAATATGCTCTCCAAGTAGTTCAGTGCTTCTATCAACATGGTGTGACACATGCGAAACCTTGTTTGTTTATTCAGCAGATGATCAAGTACAGTTTGCAGGAAGTTCTGGTATGAATTTCTCCTCGATCCCACCAGGAAATAGGAATGGAAACACAGCAAATACATATATACCTGGCGGGAACCTTGACTTCCCATCATGGGAGACCACTTCAGTTAATAATCCTGCTGCATATCAGTCTCTCGATTTTCAGCCTTCTAGCCAATCAGGCGCAAATAATTTGATGCATGAACAAGGAAACACTACAATGGGACAAGTATTCTTAAATGACTTTAAGAGACAGGAACATGAGAACAGCATTGATGGCCTGGGGAACTGGCAAGTAAGTAATACTAAAGGAGTTCATCTTGTGCATCATTATTTTGCAATGAATTTTGCCTTTCCATTACATGCACATCACAGAGTTACGTATTCGAGGGAGAGGAATATGCTCTAGTTTATTAGCCCCTGCACACGTATTCCAAAGCTTTCTGTGAAATTTTCATGTAGTCTGTCGTCCATGAATACTGAATCGATTATACCACCATTACCAGTGGAGATTCCACAAACTTTTTATTTATTTTTATCTATTTCTGTTGGGTTGCTCTTTGTGTTTTTCTAATGAATTGTTAGTGGGTTGCTATTATTTTTTCTTGGGTGTTGGTGAAAGGGAGGAAAGTCGCCATTGCCGGAAAACCTCACTGGAAACTGTCCAACTATTTCTGGTAATCATCCAACTGCCACAGACCATCTGGAAGGAGATATCATTAAAAAGATGTCAGAAGATTATCGAAATCAGTAAAATCTTAAAAGATCAAGAGAGATTTATAGTTGAAAAATACGAGAGAGAAAGCAAAGGAATAGAAAAGGGAAAGGAAAAGAATCCAAATGGGATCTTGTAGTCACAGCATAAAAGTAAAGCATCTTTGTGTTTTTTGAAGCAAGAATCGATCAACAAAGATCAAACAGTCATAGGAAAAGTTATGGTGTTTCACGTGAACAAGTTAGGATGTCAATACAGTTGTTTGGTCAGAAATGAGCAGAGGAAAAGTGCTGAAGTTGTGTTTTCCAAGTTTTTTTAATTTTTTTTATGACACGTCACACCATATGGGCATGTGTCATGCACTTGTCAGGATGAAGTGGTCTGAGGCCGCTCAAGGGGCTTTTTAGACACGGATTTCACAAATTAAAGTATGTGATAAGTTGTCCACAAAGAAAAGGAGTGTAGAAGGATTTTTTGTGCAAGTTAGAGGGGGAAAGTATGTATTAAGCTCTGCTTGTTCTTGAAAATGCTGATTTTTTCATGCAAAAGTGCAAACTAAGCACATGCTGTTGGAAAGCTTTTCTGCCACATTTTTTTTTTCTTCTGTCAAGTGCTTTGAGAATGCCTTAGTTGTTTGATGTAATTGTTTTTAGCATAAATTCATTGATATTTAACCAGCTTTACAATAAATTAGTGATGATGATATTCAAAATCAACAGGACATTAATTACCTGTTTGCATTTAAAACTTAAGTGCAATGCTGTTGGCTACATTTTCTTATTAACTGAAGTTGTCAACTTTGAGATGCAGACTTCAGAAGGTGATTCCTCATTTATATCCAAGTGGTCCATGGATCAGAAGTTGAATCCAGATTTGGCATCTGGTCATGCCATTAGGTCTAGTGGTGTATATGGTGTAGAGCTTCACAATTCGTTGGAGGCTTCTCATGTACTTCCTGCGCAGCAAGATAAACACCCAATGCAGAATGAACCTCAATCACAGCTATCAGATGCAAATGTCGGAGGCTCTCTAAATGCTGATATAGACCACAATCTAAGCATAGGGGTCAAAACCGATTATTCAGCTTTAAAACAACCTTTGTTAGACGGCGTCTTGAAAAGAGAAGGTTTGAAGAAGCTTGATAGCTTTGACCGGTGGATGAGTAAGGAACTTGAAGATGTAAGTGAGCCGCATATGCAATCCAATTCTAGTTCCTACTGGGATAATGTTGGAGATGAAGATGGAGTCGATAATTCCACAATTGCTTCCCAAGTGCAGTTAGACACCTATATGCTAAGTCCTTCACTCGCGCAGGATCAAGTCTTTAGCATTATTGATTTCTCACCAAACTGGGCATTTGCTGGGTCAGAAATTAAGGTGAACCTTTATGTCTTTCCTGGACATTCGACATTGCGAACCAGAGTTCTGATTAAGATTTTTAATGTCTCACCTGTTTTGTTATTGATGATATACCAACTTTCTCTAAAGTAATTTGAGGTCTTCCGTTGATGTACGGGTAATAACTCTTGGTTGTTTCTTTAACAGGTTCTCATCACTGGAAAGTTTTTGAAATCCCAGCAAGAAGTGGAGAACTGTAGTTGGGCATGCATGTTTGGTGAATTGGAAGTTCAAGCAGAAGTAATAGCTGATGGTGTTCTTCGCTGCCATACTCCGGTTCAAAAGGCTGGAAGAGTTCCGTTCTATATAACATGCTCCAACAGGTTGGCGTGTAGTGAGGTAAGAGAATTTGAATTTCGGGTCACTGAGGGCCAAGATGGTGATGTTCCAAATCCAAATAGCAGCAGCTCCAGTGAAAGTCTTCTTCATATGAGATTTGGAAAATTATTATCTCTGGAATCCACTGTTTCCCAAACTTCACCACCCATCAGTGAGGATGATATTTCTGATATGTCCAGTAAAATTAATTCATTGCTAAAAGAGGATGACAATGAGTGGGAGGAAATGTTGCACCTTACTTATGAGAGCAACTTTATGGCAGAGAAAGTAAAAGACCAGCTCCTACAAAAGCTTCTAAAAGAGAAGTTGCGTGTTTGGCTCCTTCAAAAGGTTGCTGAAGGTGGGAAAGGCCCTAACATACTGGATGAGGGTGGTCAAGGAGTCCTACATTTTGCAGCGGCTCTGGGTTATGACTGGGCTATACCACCTACCATAGCTGCAGGTGTAAGCGTCAATTTCCGAGATGTGAATGGATGGACTGCACTCCATTGGGCAGCATCATATGGAAGGTATTATGTCAGATTTTGTCTGTCTTTATCATGTCACTTTCTTCTGATTCATTTTCTATTTTTTCTTTTTCATGTATTTTTGTGGTGGCTTTGTCCAATTTTAATTCACACAAAACGTATTAGAAACTTGAAAGGAGTTGACCGCTGTACTCTTCAATTTTAGTGGAGTTGTGAAGTATTTTTGATAAATAGGGATGTTAATGAGATGGCTTTCATCAGCTATGACTTGTTTACCGATTAGCTCCTTTTTCTTTTTCTTTTTCTTTTTCCCCATTTGATGTATCTTGGAAATTTGCAACATCAGAGAGCGGACAGTGGGTTTCCTCATCGCCTTAGGCGCTGCTCCTGGAGCATTGACAGATCCTACTCCGAAACATACTTCAGGCAGAACACCTGCTGACCTAGCTTCCAGCAATGGACATAAAGGAATTGCTGGTTATTTAGCAGAGTCTTCCTTGAGCTCCCACCTTTCTTCTCTCGAGTTGAAGGAAAATAAGCAGGGTGAGAATGTACAAGCTTTTGGGGAAGCTGTTCAAACAGTTTCTGAGCGGACTGCTACACCGGTTTGGGATGGTGACTGGCCACATGGAGTCTCATTGAAGGATTCTCTAGCTGCCGTTCGTAATGCAACTCAAGCAGCTGCTCGTATTCATCAGGTCTTCAGGGTGCAGTCATTCCAGAGGAAGCAGGAAAAGGAATACGGTGGCAGTGAATTTGGACTATCAGATGAGCGTGCTCTCTCACTTCTTGCTATGAAGACAAATAGGGCTGGACAACATGATGAGCCAGTACAGGCTGCTGCTGTGCGTATACAAAATAAATTTCGCAGTTGGAAGGGAAGAAGAGACTTTCTTCTTATCCGCCAACGAATTATTAAAATTCAGGTATCGTACGTGCTTTTGACCTTTATACATGCATAATCCATCCTTTTGCTAAATAGTTTTCTCAACTCAACCTTGTCTTTTCCCTTTTGTAAAAGGCTCATGTAAGAGGACACCAGGTAAGGAACAAATACAAAAACATAATATGGTCTGTGGGGATCTTAGAGAAGGTAATTTTGCGATGGAGGCGGAAAGGAAGTGGATTGCGTGGGTTTAAACCAGAAGCACCTACTGAAGGAAGCAGCAGGCAAGCCCCACCGGTGCAGGAGGATGACTATGATTTCTTAAAAGAAGGCAGAAAGCAAACTGAGGAGAGATTGCACAAGGCTCTGGCAAGGGTAAAGTCGATGGTTCAATATCCTGAGGCTAGGGACCAGTATAGAAGGCTGCTGAATGTTGTGTCCGACATGCAGGAACCCAATGTAAGCATTGTTTGATATCTGATGCTACAAGAACTACATGCATTGATCCCGTAAATGCATTTTATCATTTGGTGCAATAGTTCCTTATTCCAAAAAAATAATAATATAATTTGGTGCTTTTGATAAAGAGACTAGCTATTTATGTACAATCTTTTCTTTTTCCTTAGAGCTGTCTTTTATTCTTAAAAGTTAGTTTTTAGAGTCCGTTTAAGCGCTAATGAAAATTTCCACTTTTATTCTTTTGATCCATAATGAAGAAGTGAAATGGATTTCGTTCATACCTCATTAAGAATCCAAGCATAAGCAAAACTCCTACTAACAATATTAAATCAACTAGTTCTGCTTTTCATGATCTTCCCACCTCGAATGAGAAAGAAGCTTTAAAGTTTCGCGAACTGTTACTTCTTAAAACGTTGAACATGGTCACTGCCTTGATGGGGTCAAGGTTTTATAGATGTTTCATGATTTCCCATCAACCAATTCCAATTTACACATCCAGCATTGTCAACCTTTCTTCGCATGGCTTTACCTGGTGGAATTAGCATTTCACTCGGTGAGTTTGATACTACTATTCAATATTCAAGTTTCTTTCAGTGTAGTTTTGCTATTAGTAGCTGTATCTCCGGCTTGATTTCTTGAATGTGAATGGATTTTGTAAGGAATAACATAGCAAGACGCCAAATTCACAGGGTCATCTCTCATTTTTGTGTTGCAGAGTACAAATGATGGTGCACCCAGCAGCAACTCAATGGAAGCAGCTGATTTCAATGATGATCTGATCGATCTTGATGATCTACTGAATGATGATACTTTTATGCCTACAGCATCTTGAGTTCTATGTTTATAATATACCATTTGTGGATTAGCATTTGTTATATGGGTATTAGAAGTGTATACATAGGCTGCACTAACTAGTTTGTAAATGTGAAAACCAGATCCATTGTGCAAAGTGACGAGAATTTGAGATTTAAAGGTAGTGAAGATTGCCAACTTCTCTCTAGCAAATCTGATATGTTTGATGTTTTCTTTTCCTTTAAAATTGACATTTTTATACTATTTCCGTTATTTTCTTTTGAATCTGAAATCAGGTCTTCTCTGCCGATTGACAAAGAAATTCAATGTTCAAAAGAGTTGTCAATTTTTGTGTTCCAAGTTTTCCGAAGATTATTTTGGTTAAAAAGTTCTTCAAGAGGCTCTTTTTTCTTTCTACAAGAACTTTTTGGAACGCCTGGAATTTCACAAAATGACTACGATTATTCAATCATAATTTTCTGTACAAAAGATTCTCTTCAAAATATTAACCAAATGCCAAGGTTTTAATTACATTTTTTTGCGCGGAGTGCCCTTCGTTTGGGGTGGTCTTTAAATTTTGCCCTCATATTTGAAATCTTTAAAATTTGCCCTTCGCCTAACACCCATGTGCTAAGTTCAACCCACGCGTAGTCAAAATTTTAAAAAAAAAAAAATTCGCAAGGCAAGTTTCGAAATTTCACATGCCGACCGGCAAGATACTTTTATTAAGGAATTAAAAAGTTATGCGACCCGCATACTTATGCCTTGTGGGCGATTTGGCATAAGTATGCCGGTCCGGCATAACTTCTTTTTTTTTTTTGCGCGGAGTGCCCTTCTTTTTTTCGCCGGTCTTTATATTTTGCCCTTCATTTATGCCTTCTTTAATTTTGCCCATTTCGCCGCCCGTTTAATGAATATTTTTTGACGAAATTACCCTTATCCCATTAAAAACCCTTTCTATTTCGGCAGCCGTTGCCCTTTTTTTTTTTTTCTTTCGTTCCTCATCTGTTTTGTGTCTGTGTTATCTGTTCTAAAATTTAGGTACGAATTTGGATATTTTGCTCGTTTCAATATTTATTTTTATGTTGAATTGATATCTTTGTCTTCGCCGTTTTTTATATTTAATTTATCCTTTTCGATTTAAAATTATAGTATTTTTGTTACGTTGTCTATGATTTTTTGAACTTTAGTTTCGTTCCCCATGTATATATTCGCTTTTTGAATGTCGTATTATGAATGTCGTAATATGTTTTAGTTAATTTTGATATGCGTTTTGTTTTCTTGTTGAATCTTTGAAGTTTTTGTCTCAATGAACAATTTTATGTTGTTGTTTGTTGTTTTTGTTTAATAATCTAGGTTTTGTGAAGAATGTGTTTGTCCGAGGTAAACGTATGCCGGTCCCAGCAGAGTTGTTGCTTTTTGAATCGGTTATGTTTGGGATTAGAGATAAAGTTATGCTTGTTCCTAAGATAACTTCATGAATTAAGTTAATTTATGTGTGTCTTGGTTTTTTGGTGTTGTATTGTTAATAATTTTGGTTTTTATGCAATCTTTATGTGTTTTGGTGTTGTTTTGTTAATAATGTTGGCCTTTTATGCAATCTTATGTGTTTTGGTTGTTTCTTCTATTTATGCAGTATTTGTGTACCTAGTATGATTTTTTTTATCATGGTATATGTTAATTATTTTCATTCTCATTTTTGGTTTATTCTTATGTAAACTCTGGTTTCTCAAGTTGACATTAATTTTTCTTTTATGAGGAACATCCCTTGGTTAAGTTTGAACATTGGGTCAAGGAGGATATGGGGGTGGTGATTTTCATTTTCGAGTTTGATTTTGTCCTTTTTTAGTGTCTCTCAATTGGAGTTGTTGGAAAAAGGGTGTGTTTGGACAAATATGGATTTGGTTGATGTCCGCCCGAGTGATAGTATTTTCCATTGTTGATCTTATCGCAACTTTCATCTAGTAATGATAGTGCGTTAAAGTTTAAGATTTTTGATCGCGTGTGTGTATTTGATTCCGAGTCTTTCCGTCTTATTACTGGGTTGGATTCTTGTGTTGGCGATTTTAGTGTTGTGTCTAGCAGACCAAATAGATTGTTGAGACTTTATTTTCCAAATCAGGATAGAATAAGGTTGTGTGATCTCAGGAGTTTTTTACAGATCAAGTCAAGTAATCGTACTAGTGGTTTTTGGGAAAGATCTAGTGATGCGTTAGACTTGCCGAGGTCTATATATTGGAGAGGGTTTTGTTGGGTCGTAACGAGAAAACGTGTTGTTAAAGGTCATCTAACGAAGATAATTGATGATGATGGGTCTTCGAGTGTCTTATCCTCGGGTTCCCTTAGTTTTAATTGGTTGGTACGGTCGATTCGTGGTCGTGTGAAGACTTTCAAGAGCATGCCATCTACACGTTATATGATTAGTGGTTTCCCTTACGCTTTAAATGTGTGGTCGTTTGAAGTTTTCCCTATCTTTCGAGGGTTTTCAAGTTTTCATGGTCAAGTCTCCTCGTATGTTGTCTTGGGGTCCTTCAAAGCAAGTTGATTATAAAGTTATTACCGATAATTTCTTCCATGCCGAAAAAGTATGTGTTTCCTTTTGTTGATGCTTCTTTTCTTGGTTCTTTTTCCCTCTTGTTATTTTTTGTGTTTTTGTCTAATTGATGCGTTTATATTGTGTTATAGCGATTCAAGAAATTTATCGTCCATGTTTGTTGTTGTTATTTTAACAAGAGATGCCGGATTATCCAAATTGCACTTAAATTTCCCGATGATTCAGCCCTTGTTCTTCCCGTGCGGTTTTTCCATCCGGTTACTTCTCAAATAGTTGATGTAAGTTGTACTTTGCCTTTTGTGTTTTTGGTTGTTTAACCGAATTCCGAGTTAGAGGCCTTGTGGTAGTAGTATTTTAGTAGGTGACATTTTTGTAGTCTTTTCTCGTTTTGGTTATGGAAATTAAAGTTTATGCCCTCGGGCATACTTTTTGGTTTTGCAAACGTAGAATCTGCCCTCTTCCGCATACATTTCTCCTTTCATATTTTGCTTCGCTTCTACCGCATACCGTTCTCATTTTGAGACTTATTTTACTAGGTAACACATTTTGCGCTTCTACGTTTTGGTTTTGGAAATGAAAGTTTATGCCCTTGAGGCATATTTTTTGGTTTTGCAAACTTAAAATCGCGCCTTCCGCATACATATTCAACATTTCATATTAGAGTTACTGCTCTACCGGCAACTCGTTTTCATTTTCAAGATATTAAGTTACTCCGTTATTTTTCGGTCCGCATACTTATTCAACATTAATTTAATGACATCAAAAGTAATGTGTTGTTTTATTGATCTTTATACAGGGTGTTTTGTCTAGTGTGAAGAATCAACTTGATGATGAACGATCTACAATTGTCAATCAAGTAAACGTATGGCTTTTTATTTTTTTATTTTTGAGTTTGTTAATATGATATGTATACTTTGCATGGAAACGCATTCGTTGTTTTTGTTTATTCTCATTTTCTTTTCTTCTTTGTTTAATTTTTTTTTTTTCGTTGTTTTGTAGTCTTTGATAGCCGTTTGAAGAATTGGATAAAAATTTTGTTGGTCGATTAAATAAAATGGATAGCTTAGTTCGTGTCAATACGATGAAACAAAGTCATGTGTATCATTTTGTATCCTCTTCCTGCTAAAAGAACTTGTTGGAAAGTAGACTTTCGATTTGGAAAGTAAATTTGATATTGTGATGCATTGTGTTGAAAGTTTAGTTCGATCGCATAGCGAAAACAAATCTTGTAAAGCTTGTGCATCTCGGTAAAAGACAACCGATTTGGGTTATTCGAGTGAATGACGGAAGTTCCAAGATTTGCGTGAATCTTGTAAAGCAAGGTTTACAAAAAATGAGACGTCTCCCATGCTCGATATGCTCGTGATGCGTTTCTTCATCAAGTCAACTCGTCTGATAAAACTCGACTTTTCTCAGCTTGAAAAGGAATTTCCGCAGTGAAAGAAAATGAAGACCGAGCAAAAAAGAAGCACTTAAAGAAATTGCTGCAATTAATAATGCTTTTCAATGCGGAGATTATGTGTTTTCTTCTAATGAAGCATCACAAAATGTATGTTGTGTATGCCCCGCAAATATCTGTTGAGTGAATTGTTGAAAATTTACACCATCATTGACAAGTATTAGCTTGGTTTCATGATTAACATAATTGTAGGGCGTCCCATTTGCCGTCAAGGCTACGTAGATGCATCTTGGTGTCATTTTTTTGTTAAACTTCCCGCATAAAGAGAGATTCACTTGAGAAAAAACCAAAATGAAATGTATTTAAGTTGTTAGTTTTGAAAATTTGAGTTCGCCCTTCCTGGAAGTTTTTGTATGTAATGTCATGAAGTATGCCCCGAAACGGCATACTCTACCATTTTGTAAACAAAAGTTCGCCGCTACCAAGATTCTTCAAAAACGGAATAATCGTTTCGCAACAAGCTTATTCCAATGAAATTGCAACAAATATTTTCATGAAAATGAAAACCTCCTCTGTCTTTATCCAATTTAAATCAAATCCATGCAACAGTTATTCCAATTTAAAATGGACTAATTTATACTTCTATATAAACCAACACAACTTTGAAGAGGAAAAAAAAAAAAACACTTTACTTCGAAACCGATATAATCACATACAAAATGAACCAAACCAACATATTGTACATGTTAATGGTGGCCGGGCAAGCACATGAACATGCCCATCCTCATAACCAAATCCATCCTAATATTGCAAATTTGCAAATTACTCATGAAATTGCTGATATCAAAAGAGATATAGATTTTCTGAGGGCTCTTTACGGTGCTCTAAGTAGAGAAAATGATGATCTGTGAAGAGAATTACGATTTGTAAGGCAGAGGTTATTCCAAAGACACCGGCCAAGTCGACGTGGGCAATGGGCAAATGGGTACACGTGAAATTAGAACTCGATGATGGTAGTTTGGTACTTATGAAGTTAGGATTTTATGTTGCCTTTTATGGCATACTTGTTCGAAGTTTGTTCGAACTTTGCCGAACGCATGCTCTACTACTTTGTAAATTGCACTTTTGCCGTCTCCGGCATACTTGTTATTAAGGTGGTTCAGAACAATGCCGTTAACGGCATACTCTACTCCTGTAAATTGAACTTTTGCCTCCTTCGACATAAGCACTTTTTGTTTTGCTGATGATAATGCAGTAATTGTTTTTGGTTAAAAAAAATTAAAAAAAAGAAAACCTCCTCTACCTTCATCCAAATAAAATCAAATGCCTGCAACAGTTATTCCAATTAGAGGATTGACTCAACTGGACTGATTTATACTTCTACATAAACCAGAACTTTTGCCTTCTCCGGCATACTTTTTATGAAATTGGTTCAAAACATTGCCGTTAACGGATAATCTACTCTTTTGTAAATTGAACTTTTGCCTCCTCCCATAATGAATTTTTGTTTTGCGATGATAATGCAAAGAATCGGACTAATTTATACTTCTACATAAAACTTAACTTTTGCCTTCTCCGGCATACTTGTTATGAAATTGGTTCAAAACATTGCCGTTAACGCATAATCTACTCTTTTGTAAATTGAACTTTTGCCTCCTCCGCATAATGAATTTTTGTTTTGTCTTGATGATAATGCGAATTGTTTTTGGTTAAAAAAAAATTAAAAAAATGAAAACCTCCTCTACCTTCATCCAAATAAAATCAAATGCCGCAAATGTATTCCAATTAGAGGATTGACTCAACTGGATCGATTTATACTTCTACATAAACAACTTTTGCCTTCTCCGCATACTTTTTATGAAATTGGTTCAAAACATTGCCGTTAACGGCATACTCTACTCTTTTGTAAATTGAACTTTTGCCTCCTCCGGCATAATGAATTTTTGTTTTGTCGATGATAATGCAAGAATTGTTTTTGGTTAAAAAAATTAAAAAATGAAAACCTCCTCTACCTTCATCCAAATAAAATCAAATGCCCGCAATGCTTATTCCAATTAGAGGATTGACTCAACCGATCGATTTATACTTCTACATAAACTTAACTTTTGCCTTCTCCGGCATACTTTTTATGAAATTGGTTCAAAACATTGCCGTTAACGAGCATACTCTACTCTTTTGTAAATTGAACTTTTGCTCTCCTCCGCATAATGAATTTTTGTTTTGCCGATGATAATGCAAGAATCGACTAATTTATACTTCTACATAAACTGTAACTTTTGCCTTCTCCGCATACTTGTTATGAAATTGGTTCAAAACATTGCCGTTAACGGCATAATCTACTCTTTTGTAAATTGAACTTTTGCCTCCTCCGCATACTTGTTCTAAATTTGCAATACGCTTACCTTTAATTCAAGTTTAAATCGATAAGCATTGATCGATTTAAATTGAATTTACTATAATTACAATTTCAAGTAAATAAGCATTGTATACTAATTTAATTAAGGTATAAAGTAGTTAAAATCGAACAAAGCATTAAATCCAATCGATTCTATTTTGTCAATAATTTTATAGTGCGTAATGTTCAATCCGGCCGTATGTCATCTCGTTTCTTAATAATCGTGTCGTAGAAGATGATCTTTTTCAAATATTAACCATCTAAACTCCATAAAATCGTTAAATTGAGTTGAATTAAGATTTGTACCTTTACCGATATTGTAGCAAAGAAATCAATGGAGAAATCTGCTTGAAACAACGATTTGAATAATTGAGAAATCTGGTTTGGGAACGAAGTCGGGTCAAGTTAACGATAGTAGGATTTGAGTTGTTGTGTTTTATATGTAACGGTTAGGGGTAGTAATGTCTTTTTACTATGTTAGTTTTGCTCGAAGGGCAATAATTAAAGACCACCATTTGAGGGGCAAATCTAAAGACTAAATTTCAAAAGAGGGGCATTCGCGCCAATAACTTTGATAATTCCTTCACAAAGTTATGCCGGGTCCGGCATAAAAGTTTGCCCATTAAAAGTATGCCCCCACCGGCATAACTTTGTGAAGGAATTATCAAAGTTATGCCGGACCCGGCATACTTATGCCTTATGGGCAGACTTGGCATAAGTATGCCGGGTCCGGCATAACTTTGATAATTCCTTCACAAAGTTATGCCGGGTCCGGCATAAAAGTTTGCCCATTAAAAGTATGCCCCCACCGCATAACTTTGTGAAGGAATTATCAAAGTTATGCGGACCCCGATACTTATGCCAAGTCCGCTCATAAGGTACGAGTATGTCGGTCCGCATAAAATGTGTAATTCCTTAACAAGTGTATCAGACGCTGCTATGCATAAATAAATTTAAACCGCTTTGCGATTTTTTTTTTTTTTAAAATTTTGATCGCGTGGGTTCGAACTCCGGAACCTGGGTGTTAGCCGAAGGGCAAAATTTAAACATTTCAAATATGAAGGGCAAAATTTAAAGACCACCCCAAAAGAAGGGCAATTCTGCGAATTGCCCTTTTAATTACGTACTCTATGGTCGCGAATTGCCCTTCTTTTGCGGTGGTCTTTAAATTTTGTCCCTCATATTTGAAATCTTTAAATTTTGCCCTTCGGCTAAAACCTATGGGTTCCAGGTTCAAACCTCCACACAGTCAAAATTTTAAAAAAAATTCACAAGGCAGAGTTTAAATTTCGCTATGCCTCCACCGGCATACACTTGTGAAGAAATTACCAAAGTTATACCGGATCCGGCATACTTATGCCTTATGGGCAGACTTGGCATAAGTATGCCGGGTCCGGCATAATTTTGGTAATTCCTTCACAAGTTTATGTCGGGTCCGGCATAAAGTTTGCCCATTAAAAGTTTGCGCATAAGTATGCCCCCACCGGCATAAATTTGTTAAGGAATTACCAAAGTTATGCTGGATCGGCATAATTATGCCAAGTCTGCCCATAAAGCATGAGTATGCCGGGTCCAGCATAAATTTGGTAATTCCTTAACAAGTGTATGTTGGGTCCGGCATACGCGTGACCCAAACCTTGCCTTGCAATTTTTTTTTTTTTTTAAATTTATGCTTGAGCGGGGGTTCAAACTCAGAACCTCATGATTTCTGCGTGAACGCTCAGAGTTGCAATGCGAAGGGCAAAAATTAAAGACTAGTAATGTGAGGGGCATAATTTAAAGACTACAAATATGAGGGGCAAAATTTAAAGACCAGCCCAAAAAAAGGGCAATCTGCGCAAAAAAATGGAAAGCCTTTCCCGAGTGTTCGTTTAAATGTAACTAGTTTCATGAGGCTTGTGCTAAGTTCGGGCCCAATAATATTTTAATTAAAGAAATGTAATTTATGTTGGTAATAATTAAAGGGCAATTCGCAGACCTTCTTTTCGGGTCTTTAAATTTTGCCCCTCATATTTGTAATCTTTAAATTTTGCCCTTCGGCTAAAATTCATGGGTTCCAGGTTCGAATTCCTATTCAGTCAAAAATTTAAAAAAATTCGCAAGACAGAGTTTAAATTTTGCTATGCTCTCACTGGCAGAATTTTAGTTATGTTTAATCAAAAGTATGCCGATAGGGGCAGACTTTGCCTTGAGGCATATATATATATATATATATATATTTTTTTTTTTTTTTTTTACTTTCCAAGGTAAACTTTTAGTTATGCCTTACCCCATAAGACATAACTAAAAGTATGCCCCATAGGGCGGAATTTTTCTTAAGGAACAACTAAAGTTATGCCGGACCCGGCATAACTATAAGTTCCGCCTTATAAGGCAAATTTTATGCCTTAAGGAAAAGTCTCTTTTTAGGCATACTTTTAGTTATGCCTTAACTAAAAGTTCATTCTATAAGGCATAACCAAAAGTATGCCCATAAGACGGAACTTTTCCTTAAGACATAACTAAAAGTTTGCCTTATAAGGCAAAGTCTATGTCTTAAGGAAAGTTATAGCGATGTGGCATACTTTTAGTTATGTCTTAACTAAAAGTCTGCCCCATAAGGCATAATTAGGAAAAGACTTTTAGTTAAGGCTTACCTAAAAGTCTGTCGATAAGTATGCCGGACCCGGCATACACTTGTTAAGGAATAACCAAAGTTATGTCGGACCCGGCATACTTATGCCAAGTCTGCCCATAAGGCGTGAGTATGCCGGGTCCGGCATACACGCAACCCAAATCTTGCCTTGCGATTATTTTTTAAAAAAAATTTATGCTGAGCGGGGGTTCAAACACAAAACCTCATAGTTTCTGCGCGAAGCTCAGGGTTGCAACGCGAAGGGCAAAAATTAAAGACCAACAATATGGGGGACAAAATTTAAAGACCACAAATATGAGGGGCAAAATTTAAAGACCACCCTAAAAGAAGGGCAATCCGCGCAAAAAAATGATAATTAAACTTCAAATAAGTATATTTTCAATATATAAAAGCAAAACTTTCATTCCACTCCTTTAATATCTTAACTTTCATTTTGATGAAATTATTTACTTCAAATTAAATGCGGAGCCATAATTTGAAATATATGAGTTTCGAATCCTAAATTTTTAAGTTATTTAGTTCTAAATTAATAATTTTTACATATTTAATGAACTTTTAAGACAAATACAGAATTTTGACTAAAGTGCTATCGAATCCGAGCAAATCGGTAGCTGACACTCTAATTCCGCCTTACTTCAAATTCATTTTGTGTTTAAAAGATTAATTTTAGTTAACCAAACAAGAAATTTTAAAGATAATTTGATCTTAAATGATAATATTGTCTTTATTTTAACATTATATGGCATCATTTAATAATTTTTAAAACTATCTAAAAATCATTTTTGTACTAATCTTGGTAAACACATATGAGCTCATTAACGTAAAGGAATTTTCAGAAATTCTCAAGTTTCATAATACAAATATAAAGTAAAAGAAATGCTTACATGTAAAAATATAGAATAAGCAACAAATGAAAACGAGGAAAACAAAGAGCAACAAGAAGCAAGAACATCTAGCGAAGAAATGATTATTTTGTAGGTTAATAGATAAGATCAATAGAAGAAAGCAATAGGAAAAATAAAGTGCAGTGGATAGGCTGTTTCTCTCTTAACCAGGGGTCTCGGGTTGGAGCCTGGGTATGAAAAAATTCTAGGTAGGGAGCACTTCCCCCGATTGGGTCCTATGCGACACGAATCTATATTAGGCGAGTTCCAATACGAGTACCGGATAAAAAATAGGTAAATAAGGTAGAATGTTCGACAACTTTTAAAGAGTAGACCGTAAGAACAAAAAAATAAATTTGACTTTAAAAAATACGTTTAGGACCTAAAAGTAATTAATTAAAAAGTTTGACATTTTTTGAGAAAGTTTTGTGAGGACTACAAAAGCCCTTTTGTTGTCCTTTATATATAGTAGTAATATAGCTTTAATTCTTGAGATAATTACACTCGCATCAATTGGGTACTAATGCTACCAAATTTAGCCCATATTTGAGTTTCTTGCCACAAGAACTCCATATTCCGCTTTAAACAAAAATTACTTGTCAAAAAATGACTCATCCCCTCTTCCCCCCCCCCCCCTCTCCACGGCCTCCTTCCTTTTCATTTTTTTTTTTAATTTTTTTTTTGGAGTTCGCCACCGCTTTTTTTTTTTAATTTTAATTTTAATTTTTTTATTATTATTTTTTAATTTTTTTTTAAATTTTTGTTATAATTTTTTTTTTGTTTTTTACTTTTTTTTTTTTAATTTTTTTAAATTTCCCATTTCCCTCTGTCACGCCAGATCTTTAATTTTTTTTTTTAATTTTGTTTTAATTTTTTTTATTTCCCCTCTCCCTCTGTCACGCCGGATCTTTGATGTTTGAACAGTTGGTTCTAGTGGTGGTGTTGGAGTTCGTCGGAGAAAGGAACTCCGGCGATGATTGTATATGCGTGTATATGAGTGTATAATATTGTATGTCGTTGTATATGGGAACGGAACTCCGGCTATGACTATGTATGGGTGTATATGAGTGTATATGGGTTATAATATTGTATATGGGTGTATTATATTGTATAATATTGTATATGGATGCATATGGATATATGAGTTATAATATTGTATAATATTGTATACGGGTGTATAGTATTGTATATGAATGTATATGGATGTATAATATTGCATACGGATGTATATGGATATAAGGATTATAATATTGTATATGGTGTATAATATTTGTATATAGGTGTATATAAATGTATATGGGTATATGGATTATAATTTTTGTATAATATTGTATATGAGTGCATAATATTGTATATGAGTATATGGATTATAATGTTGTATAATATTGTAGATGAGTGTATATGGGTGTATAAGAGTATATGAATTATAATACTCTATTAAAAAAATTAAAAAAAAATAATAATAACCCAAAAAAAAAAGGAGGCAGTGGCCACTACAAAAAAAAAAAAAACGAAAAAGAAGTCGTCAGTGGAGAAAGAGGGGAGTTTTGGGTTAGAGCTTTGCAATATAAGTTTTGAGCTATTTCTTTTGCAATGTAAGTGACCCAATCGTATATTTATGAAATTTCCCCTTAATTCTTTTCCACAACGTTTAGTAAGGGATTTAACCCCTCATCTCACTTGTATAACACGCATTATACAAAGTTACAAACCAAATAAAAAAAAAAAAAAGTAGAGCAAATATTATAAACACAAATGATAAAACCCAGCCTTCTGTTATTCACTGTGGTCGCTCGCTTTTTAGAAAATCCAACCTTTAACCAGAACAAAATAATTATGACTTCATTTGGCACTCATCAGTGGCAAGTAACTTGGAATGTTGCCACTTGGTACTGCACGTAGCAATTTCTTTTTGGGCTTTTTTCATTTTTGTCCGTTGGCCAAAACTAATTACGGATGCTAGCCAAAATATACACATTTCCTGGCTATTATGTTTTTGGCCGGCCTAGAAAGGTAATTGTCTGTTCCTTTTTTCCCAAGAACTCAAAAGGCATATCCATTAGTATCGTTCTTCAGTAAAACTAGTACTAATAAATTGTCACCTGGAAAAGATCGCTTTGGACCATGCACATGAAGAAGGGGGAAAGTGGTGTTTGCCACAAAAGTAAGCTACTAAATAATTAAGAGAAAAAAGAAAAGTAAACGAAGACTCTTTCCCCTATCATTTACAGGCTTCCGATACTTATAGTAACCAAGCTAATTCAAGCCAAAACGTTTCATTTTGTATCAACTTTTGCTTTGATGGAGACGCAAAACGAAAAAAGATATAGCTCCACTAATTCCCCATGAAAAGCTGACAAGGGAAAGCTCAATAACTGGGAAACGTTCTTTACAACTCTTCCTATATAACATGTATTATTACCTACCCCTGTTCAGACTATGTAAAACAAGAGCCAAAATTCGCCTTATGGTTAAATTGCATACCACTTGTTAGCGTCGACTTGTAGTTCTCACCAGGAATGGCCTTGAGGAACCCCAATCTCATATTTACTCCACTTTCAAAACTATCTTCATAAATTCGTAGACGAAGTAACTAATTGCAGCTGATGGTAAAACCTGAAGGATACAAATTTAAAGAGGACATGTCAATATAGAGTTCCATATCTTATTAGCGAGTAAAATAAACAGAACAAAGAGATTTGTGCAATAAAAATGGTAAAGAAGCCAGAGCGCGAAGTTGTATGCACAACGTTAGCAGATGTAAAGAATCAAACAGATAGTAGGTAACCTAGTTTTCTATTTTGTCCGGACTCTTCAAATATGCCGCCGGGTGCGTCTTGGGTGCATTTTTTGAGAGTCCAAGCAACATAGCTAGTACTTGATGCAAAGACAACAGAGAATGAACATTAGAATCTAAAGACAAGTTTATCAAAAAATAAGAGCATATGGTGCATGGTTCGAAACTCTGTCGATAACACCCCCACCCCAATTCTCCATTAAAATACTAGACTTTTGCCTGTGGCAGGGTTCAAACTTGTGACGTGGCCCAACTCACACATCACACGTGCTCTTACCACTAAACCAGAGCCTGGGGTCATAAAAACTCAACATTTAAAGTGATACAAGTTCCAAGTTCCAATTCTTCATACCTAACTTCCCTTCTGTAAGAGAGCCCCAACAACCTGAACAACTGGACTTACCAGAACAATGATGCTATTAGACCTTGAGGCATTGCAAGCAGACTTAGTTGTTGAAATCCCAATGAAGTGAATGTACACTGGGATGGTAGTCGCTTGACAAATTTTCGTATTTTTTTGGACAAATCTACCTACCAAGTTAACGGTACAATGAAATTGGATACATCATATCACAAGATCTGTGTATACTCACTTTCCACAAAAGAGAGAACTGGTATATTTATTAACTAATCTTCAAGGGTTGTTACAGAAAGACAGTCCTAAAAAAAAAAAATAATACAAAAAAATAAATAGTTCTCTCTTGCCTTTCATTTTCCCCCTTTGAGCCCCCACCCTCCAATCTCTCTATCTCTAATCCTCTCGATTTCTCTGATTATCTCTTTTGCTTTAAGGTATTTCATTATTATTCATTTCTTGATTTTTTCTTTTATTGGAACTTTTAATTATGAATATGTTGTTTTCTGGTCTAATTGTTATCATTTGGAAAATTGTTCGGGTTTTGTTTGGTGAAAGCTTTTGATTTGATCAACTGGTGAGAGTTTATTTACTTATTTGTATTTTTTTCCATCTCGTGTAGGGTTTTCCTTTGTATATTTTTTTTATTGATTTTATAGTTGATCTTAGTAGAAATTAAGCATGTACAGGTTGTATTGTATGTTCAACAAGTGATGTTTAGGGTAATCCGTTATATTTGAATATTTGTGGTGTTGGGTTTTCATGTTATATGGTGTGATGTTTTTAGGTAAAGAGTTTCTTTGTTTTTTGTTTAATGAAATGGAGGAGTACATTGGTTTAAAGTTTTGATTTTTCACATATCAGTATATGCAGACTCAAGTGGGATATGGCTAATTTCGTTGTTGCTAGGGGTGATTGCTGATGAATTTATTAAACAATTGAGCAGTATGGATGTTATCTGAATCATCTAAAGTACTTGTAGGCTGTATATATGGTCCCGTCTTTTGCTGAATTGTGGCATCAAACGTTATGTCTTATTTGCTATGCCTTATTTACTTCTGTAATTTCTTTCTCAAACTGCTTTGTTATGCGTTACTTGAGCCGAGGGTCTTTCAGAAACAGCCTCTCTCTATCTCCACGAGGTAGGGGTAAGGTCTGCGTACACTCACCCTCCCCAGACCCCACCTGTGTGGATACAATGGGTATATTGTTGTTATGTATAACGGAAACTACAGTCTACAGTCAAGAAAATGCTTCGTTAACTTACCTGTAATAAGCTGGGAGTCAATCCAGCATAGAGCGCAGGGATACCGCCTTGCTCAACTATCTTCAGGCTAGTAGCCAGTGTACTCATCTTAGTTGCACGGACCTGCAACTGAAGCTGTCTCCTCACAACTTCAAAAGGATATGTAGCAGCTTCTGCACAAGCACCAGCAATTGCCCCATATACCAAAGTTCTAACTGTGCCCAACTCCAGTTGATCCAGGGCATTCAACTGTTCACCTTGTTGTTTCATCTTTTCTAGTCTTTTCCTCCCTTCCGGTGAGTGCAAATAAGCTGATTTTAATATATCATAAACTCCATAGAAAACTGCACCTGAAGGTGCCATGCTTATGATCGAGGGTACTAGGCCCTTGTAAAGAGAGAAAAACCCCTCTGTCTGAATCATATGCCGCGTTGTACCAATTAAACCCCCCAAGGCTTCTCCCCCAGGTGCAACCATTACTGTCCTAATCTGAAAAATTGATATTTTCCACGATAAAAGATAAGAAACATTTTTATGATCATTAAAAAATGGTAAAACTTGAAATATTTTGTGAATGTATAAAACGGAAAAGCAGAAAACTGCACGAATCGGTAAGCAAATTAAAAACTACAGTATAGACTTGGGAAAAGAGAAAGGTAGAGGAACATTTACAGCACAATGGCACGCTTATCTATAAAGGGAAGAACAACGTTGTCTAGTAATTCAATCAATTGAATTTATATTTCTATCAAGATAAACTGAACCCTATTTTGCACTTCACAGAAAATTATCAGAAAATGATTCAGCCAATTATGCATACCATTGAAATTTGGTAGAGCTTCGAACATACATTGTCTAACTCCATTACTTACCATATCTCATCCAAATCAATGATGTATCTGAAGCTTCATTGAGCATCAAAATTATATTTCTAAGTTCAATAGTTCCTAGATGTCAACCCAAGTCAATTATGTAGAATAATATCCAGGGCTTGGAAAATACTCCCTGCGTCCCAATTTATGTGGCAGCGTTTGACTTGGCACGACTTTTCAAATTTGTAGTCTTAAACAAACTTTAAATATTTGTGTGGCTGTAGATCATTTGATTAAGGGTAAAAAGGGAATTTTAAAGTTAAGTCGTTTCTAATTATAGAAAGGTGACATTCTTTTTCGAACAAACTAAAAAGGAAAGGGCGCCACATAAATTGGGACAAAGGGAGTAGCATCTAATCTAGTTTTTTTCCCTTTAAATACCATAGACATGATATCATCTAACAAAATGAGTGCGTTAAATTGAGAATGCAGAAAAGAAGGACCGGTAGAAATTGCTGAAGACACCAAATTAAGAGCAAATTCCAAGCATTAATTGCCAACAATTTTCAACTCAAGAATAGGGTAACAATCAAAACCAATGTGTGCTCCATTTCAACACGGTCACACATATAACAAGCTATGACTATCAAACTTTTCCGGAGTTAAGATAAAAGTAGCATGATCATGAAGAGAAAGGAAGAGAGAGGACAAACTTTGCATAATATAGACAGATGGTGCCGCTTGAAGAAATTAAGTGCCAACTAAAGCATTCTGATAATGTGGTTTATCTTGAAGCACTAATGCTAAATTTAAGAGGGTTTCTACAATAAAAAAGTAGTAACAATCAACCTAAGTCTTGAATCAAAGCTATCCCAGAGCTAGTTGCACCCTTGGGACATACATATAACAGGGACAATGTTTTCTCTGTAGTACCAACTTGATAGCGTCCACTTATACCCCTCCACTTCCCTTACGAAGCATTATCATACAAAGATATGTAACCAACTTAGCCTAGAAATTGACATACTCAGTGCAAGGGATCAAGAAAACAAAACAGAAAACCATGAAGAATCTATCACTCACAGTGTCCATAGGTATGCAGAGCACAGTAGCTGTAATTCCTGCAGCTGCACCAGCAATAAACCTCTCAATATTAGTTGCCTCCCCATTACTAGTTATTTTGAGTAGATGATCCCTGTATTTTTCATAAGAGTAGAAGTTGATAGCCTTAAATGGAGCTGTTCGTAGAATATTCACAGAATTCCCCTTCCAAAATCCCTTGATCCCTTGAGTAACAGCAATTGTCTTGATGAGCTCAAAAAGATGCTTCTGCTCACCACGAACTATATATTCCAGCTTTAGTCTCTCCAGTGGAGCAACAAAAGTTCTGGAACAATATCAGTTCAGATATTAATACATAGACAAAGGTCACAAAATCAACGAAGAATAAACAAATTGCAGATTACATTTACGGTAATAGGGAACAGGTTCCATTTCAATGCTAAAAGTGTACAAAGCTCCAACATAAGTAATACTAGGGTTTGTATTGTATTAGTCAGTAGAACTATCCACAACTCACAAGTAGCATGTAAATATGTGAAAGATATTCTCATCCCAAAATGCATAAAATATGTTCTGGATCAGGCACGGACATGTAAAGATCCATTTTCAACAAAAGGGCAAAACAACCATGCCAAACTAGAATTGGAAGACACAGACCTCAGTTTCAAGCTCTATGGTTACACACTAGGTGATAATTTTTTTTCTTTTTAATAGGCTATTTTTTCTTTTTAATAGGCTAATAGCAGATGATATTTTAAATTTAAACCTTCCTATCTGGGACACTTGGTGCTCTTTAGTAAGTTAGATTTCTTACTTTCTGTATGAACCACTGACATACACAAAATGATGTCCTCAAAGGAACAAAGCAGAATTGAGAAAAGAGTCAAACTATAAGAAAGAATAGACACGGCACTGGAGAAGCCACCAATATTAACCATGGAAAAGGGTCCCACATTTTCATGTATAACGAAGGGTTAGCCAATCTTCAAAATCAGTTTTCGTTTGCCACTTCTCACGCTCCTATTGTTTACTACTCCCTCCGTTCACTTTTACTTGTCCACTTTTGACTTTGCACGCCCCTTAAGAATTAATAAATGAAGTATATATTTTACCATAATACCCATATTAATTGGTGTATAGTCTCATTGGACTTGGAGAATGACTTGGAAATGAGAAATTAATGTTAAGGGTAAAACAAGAAAAAAAAAAAAAAAGTTTGTCTTTTCTTGATATGCTAAAGTGGACAAGTAAAAATGAAAATTTTAAATTTTTAGTATAGTGGACAAGTAAAAGTGAACGGAGGGAGTACTAGTTAATGCTCCTACACCAGGTAACATCGCCTCTCATACCAAATGTATTACCCAACAAAGAAGAGATTCAACAAGTATTTTCATACCTATGCAATTAAACATTCATCAACCATGTCGAACAACTTCAAAAGTTTAGAATCTAACATCTCTACTTTTTCATCTTAAATCAAGTACCTTGATATCCCAATAATACTAAAAATATAGAGCAAACTACTGAGTGTATAATTTCACGGTATAAAGACTAGCTATTCGTCATTCCAACTCAAATAACAAAAATTGCTATCAGTAAGCCAAAGCAAGCGGAAATCTATTGGTCATAAGCAGTGTGAATATTTGAAGATACATCCTCTGTATAGAGGAGAAAGGACGTAGATGATTCAAAAAGCTGACCACCAACGAATTTGGGATTGAGGTCTAGTTGATTGATTAGTTGCTACTACTAACTTACTGAAACTGTACCTTACCACAAAAAGCCATTTAAATTTGTCTAATTGACAAACAAAACTAAACAGTTTTTTTGGGGGAAATTCACTGTTTCCAGTTTCAAAATTCAGTTCCTAAAGGGCCTGCACTGCACACAACTCTACCCTTCTGCACTTAAATACCAGACTAGGTTCACCACCCAGGAGTCTAACCCCGTGATGTGGGGATACCACACATCCCCCACTGTACTACCTTTTAAATAGCCCCAGGGGAAACAATAATACTAAGGCATCGTTTGGTAGGATGTATTAGAGAAAATAATACTGGTACTAGCTTTGATATTATTTAATTCATTGTTTGGTAGTGTTTTCAACCTGCGTATAACTTCAATACTTATTCTTATACATAGTAAATCATGTCATTAATAATGACAAAATACATCAAATGACCCCTAAACTATACCCGAAAAGTCGTATTCACACAAACTAATCAGGCGACCTATTAACCCCTGCACAATCAAAAAGTGAATTTATTTACCCCTTTAGAGCTGATAAGGCACAAAATATAAAAACAAGTTAAAAAAGAAGCGCATTTTGAGTAATTATTCATTTTTCTTTCTTTTTTTTATTGCAAGATTTAGATTTTTTTAACCCCACCCCCACTCATCCCTTTCTTCTTCATTACCCCCCCCCCCCCCAACCCCCCGAGAGCTCCGACGAGCACGACCTCCATCCCCCACCCCAGGCCTCTTCTTCTTCAAGCCCCATCTTCCATCATCTTCTACTTCATTTTTTTTTCTCATCACACTTCTCTACAACTTAATTTCGTCGTGAATCCATTTTTTCTCATCAAACCCACCATAAATTTCACCACCCCTCTAAACCCCTCACCCCTCATCGCCGATGACTCCATTGATCGACCAAATCGAAAGTGAAGTGTGGTGGGCCAAACGGAAACTTCCTGCAAACTTGTTTAGAACTGCTATATATAGTTGATTGAGTGGGAAAAAAAATAGAGGAAGAGCGAGTGGGGGAAGAGAGAGAAGATAAAAAGGGAAGAAAGGCAAGTGTGGTGAACCAGATGGAAACTGAATCTGCTGCTGCACCAAAAATCACAACACCACGTCCACCACCACCTATTTCAACACCCATCGAACACAAATATCCAGAAAAAATTATTGCAAAACCAAGAAATCGAGTTGCTATGTGATTTTCTCGTTGCAATGCAATCGGCACAGATTTTTGGGTATTTGTTGTGGTGGTTTTTGGGGAAGAAGGAGGTGGGTAATGGTGGCTTCGGTGGTGGCAGATATGGTGTTTCCGGTGGGTGGGGTTGTTTAGTGACGAAGAAGATATAATTATTGGGGGATTTTAATGGTCAATTAAGAATTAAGTAGTGTAAAATATAATTAATAAAAGAAAAATCAAAAAGGAAAATGAAAAGAATATAAAAATTAGAAAATTTCTGATGTGGCACTAACGTGGTGCCGACGTGGCGGGCAAGTGCGTAACACCTTCCCATGTGCAAGTGGTTATAGATGTATCAGGGGTAAATAAATTCACTCTTTAACTGTGTTAGGGGGTAATAGGTCGCCCGATTAGTTTGAGTGTGAACTCGACTTTTCGGGTATAGTTAAGGGGTCATTTGAGGTATTTTGCCCATTAACAATACAAGTACTATTCCTATTCTAGTACACCCTATTCATTACTCTTTATAGAAATTATGCACTGCATGTTATTTAATACGACAAACCAAACAATTGACAAAAAATAATGCCAAAGATAGCATCCAAGGGTGTGGCTTAGTGGTCAATGAAGTGGATTGAGAACCATGAGTTCTCAGATTCAAATCCTAGCAGAGACAAAAAAATACTAGGTGATTTCTTCCCATCTGTCCTAGCCTTGGTGGACAGGAGTTACCAAGTACCTATTGCCGGTGGGAGGAGCAAATATCCCGTGAAACTAGTCGTGGTGCGCGCAAGCTGGTCCGGACACCACAGTTAATAAAAAAAATGCCAGCATTACTAATACACCCTGAGGCGATTTTACATGTAAATTTCGGGGCATGTGAACCCATGGTCTCCTCGTATTTATGTGATTTTTTAGAATTTATATAATATTAACGGCTAACACCCATGCTCCAAAAAGTCTTAATGATCCACTTGTTTGAATGCTCAGTTATTTACCTAGAGGATTAGGGATCTAGGTTCATGAAAAGAATTATCTGACTCATGACTTGGAGTTGGCAGCCGTGATGTTCGCGTTCTCATCACTTTCTCACCATCATAACCAATCATGTATGTAAATGGATGGTATGTCAATGAATGAAGTCAAATTCATCATATCACAATTCAAGGAGCCAATAGTACAAACACACCTACTTGTAGGTATCATAGGCCTACAAAGATTAGCTAGCGCATATAAATAAGCAGAAATTAACCCATAGACAGTCAAGCATAGAACTAAGCACATTAACACAACAGTTCACGACTCATGGAACATAAGAGTCTCACTATTCTCAGATCATGGGCCTAGAGCGGATTCTAATTTAAGTGGTGCACCCATGTTCTAGAAATCCTAGATTGGCCTCTGCACAACCCCTAACATTTTATAGAAGGCATAAGAATGAAAAAGCTAGTGTTTACCTGGAGACCATAGCAGCAACAGCACCAGCCCAAAGATGCTTAGTAGTATTCAATGCACCTCCACCCTTCTCTACAGCTTCCTCACACACTCCAACTTCACTCTCCACCACAGCAGCTTCTCCATTCATCTCATTATTATCTGAAAGCGCAACCGACATAAACCGTCCCTTATCTCTCCTAACATTGATTCCCATCCCTCTACTCCGCCAAGAAGAAGAACTATTTTCCATAGAAATCAACGAAACTAACGATGTTGTTGTAGCCAAATCATCGAAACCAATCGAATTCATACACAAATCACTACTTTTCAAACTCAAATATCGAACCCCTTTTAATTTTGAATCCGATTGAATCTCCAAATTACCCATTTTTTTTTTTTAAAGAAAAAATCCTCAGATAAGGGAAAATAAAAGAAGTTCTTGATTAATGCTTCATATTTTAGGGGTTCTACGGAGCAATTGAACATAAAGCTTATTATTATTATGTACTAGAAGAAAAGGGGATTTGAAAATAGAATAAATACAAAGAAATGATGCTTATTCTCCTGCATTGCTTCGATCGCCCCGCGCTTTTTTGGTTCTGCGCTTTGTTTCCTTGTATAATTAATTGGTTAAAACCAGGACGAAATTTGCGAGGAATTTAGTTCAAAGGGACTTAACAAAAATGAATAAAGTTATGTGGCCCCATACGACCCTATGTATATATGGGCGATTCCGACACGACGCATAGATCAGTGGCGGATCCAGAATTTACAGGTCGTGAGTGCTTAAATAATTTTAGTATAAATTTCACAGTTATAATGGGTGCTCATGACCATTTTATAGACCTTTTAAGGATTATTCTATTCCTTAAGAATGTTGTCTAGCGATTTGGCCAAAGTCAATGGGCGCTTAGCTCCCATATCCCCAAACGTAGGTCCGCCACTGGCATAGACGATCTATTATATTTGGTTGAGGGTCATTTAATCAGGTCACCTTGCATTATGCAAACGTGTGTTGTAGTTGTTCTGACGATTTAACTGAATAAATGTACTTCTCTTAAAATTTTTTAATTAGGAAGGGTTTGACTATCTTACTCTTATTATTAATTGTGTCTTAAACTTCTAAAATAACAAATAATTTGAGGAAACTATATTTAGTAATCACGACAAATAATTTGAGACGAAGGAAGTACTATACTTGTTGTCATTACTAAAAATAGATGTGCAAAAAAAATTGTTATTTTGAAAAACCAAAATATAATTAAGTTTTCGCCTTTAGCCTTACTTAATAAATATGGAGAGATTAGTGTGGTGAAAAAGGTGAAACTTCTCAACTTGTACCACTTTTATATGATGCTCAAAGAACTTTCTGGCTTGAATTTTTATGCGTAAAAACATGATATAAACCTCACTTGGGCGGAGATCATGGTCATTTAATGGGATTGGATGATATCCCATGTATCTCAAAAATTACGTTATTGGAATTACTGCCTGCCCGACCGCCTTGATTATATATGTGGAATTCACTACGATGGAAACATCTCCGATCCCCGCCTACCCTGGCATCCGAGATTCTAATTCGATCTTCCACGTGTTGTTTCAGGCGGGTTTATGTCTTCCTGATGTTTGGAGTATTCGAACCCTTTTCCCCTAAATAAGACTTCCCATAGGTTCATTATGTGCTTCACGACTTGCGGAGATGGGAGGTAGGGTTCCTAAGGGACTTGGGCGCGTATTGGAGTAGAATAACTAAAACTAGAATTGAGAAAACTTAAGAGTTGACCAAAGTCAATCTTAAAACTTAAGAGTTGACCAAAGTCAATCTTTTGTGTTACCTTGTTCGTATGATGATTTAGATTTAGTTGGATGTTTGGTCGGGTTTCGAGGGGCTCGGGAGTGATTCAGAACACTTAAGCTAAAATTAGTAATTTTAAAGAATAAGAGCTGGCCATGATCAAATATGTGATTAGACGACCCCCGATTGAGGTAAGTTAAGACCTTGACTTCTAATGAGAGAATGCTTTTTCCAATTAAGTAACTTAGAATGGATAAAGAGTAAGGGGTACCGTATACATTGAGGTGAAGAGAACCTATGCTATGCGGATACCATATGTCATGTTGGAGTACTTAGGCTATTATGTGAAATTCTCTTTAATTAGCTGATTGTATTTATAATTATTAAGCATGCCTTGGTTGATTTCATATGATTCATACATTATTGATTTGCATGCTAGCTTAAGCATCACTCTGAATATCTCATATACTTTGTGATAATTGAGTTGCATAGATTCTTTTCTTGTGCTATGTAAATGCCTCATGTATGCATATGAAATTCATAATTATATATCACATCCATTAAATTATGTGATAGATCTATGGTTATGGCCTGATGAGATTTGATTCCAGGCGCAGTGATGGTATTATGGGTTGGCTGTCCGGTTGACATGATTGATGACGCGATGGAATCTAGTTTCGTGCTGGGCATATGAACAATGCGGTTGTCCTCTGATGGGTCACGCTCCCGAACACCCCTTTAGAGTTAGTGTGTATAATGGGTGTTTGAGGTATCAAGTTTTGATGTTGTTATGGTGAGAGCCTGCATCACGTGCATTGCATATGACTCTGGTTCATGCATATCATCTATATGTGTTGAGTTAGTGAATCTATTGTATTGTTTGATGGAAGTTGTGCATATCATCTATATTGTATAGGGATGAACGTTCGAGCCATTGGATTGAATATGAAAATTTGGGTTTTGATTTATGATTTCGGATTGAAGATATTATAATCCAAATAATGTCACGCCCCGAACCATGGCCTGGGCGTAACACAGCACTCGATGCCTTGCTGCATGTGACTGAGCGAACCACATGGCTTGCTGAATCAACATGGGGCATGAGCTAATGCGGAATATGATATAAACATGCATGGTAAGAGTAAAACATAAGATTTAATAATTATAAGTCTGAAAATATATAATAAACAATGAGCCAAGACTGGCTATACGACTCTAAACATTTGACATGGCATAAATGAACTAATCTAGTGTATGAAACCTCTGACATGAGTCTGAATACTAAACTGTTTACCGGGACAAGGCCCTAGGCATATCTTAATTACATAATTGAAATAAATATAAATAGAGATACAACGCCGAATAAGATGAAGATCTCCAATAGCTGATACATGCGAAGTCCTAACGAGTTGATCCGACGTCCTATAAATCTGCATCATGAAATATAGGCCCCCAGGCAAGTAAAAGGGGACGTCAGTACATTCAGATTGTACTAGTATGTAAAGTAACCGAATGAAATAAGCATGACATATGGAATAATAGATTGAAATCGTAAGTCGTAAGCCGAATACGAAATACGAGCATCATCTATCATGCGCGTAAAACATATATATATATATATATATATATATATATATATATATATATATATATATATATATATATATATATATATATATATATATATATATATATATATATATGTATATGTATATGTATATGTATATGTATCCGTATCTCGCGGGAGAGCCGTAGTATAACTGACAACATGGAATCACCACGTGGGTATGTGGAGTCTGGTACCTAGCCAGACCAGCAGAGCAGCCCCACACCTTGCCAGGGAATGAGACATAAGTATGACATGAAAATGGATCCAATTCAACTGTCTGAAGGTATCGTCCTAATCTAGGTGGATCGACCCTTCCTTACGTTGGTATACGTAGTTTCAGGCTATCTGAGCCTTCTCGGTAAACCTATGATGCTTCCAAAAACATGAACATGGATATAGTTTGGCATCTGGGCCAATGGTCACATGGCTTGTAAGCATGACTTGTAAACTTGATTCATAAACATGGCTTTTATATATGATTCGTGAGTATAATGTAGTATAAACATAAGTATATAGTATAACTTGCATGAAAACATGGAGAACAGGTAGAGTTTCATGAAAATAAGCATAATATTTCATATCTTGCATTTAAGAATGCATGGAATGCAAAATATGAGTTTTCATGGATTACGAACAGATTCTCAATAACCAGAATGGAATATTAAGAACGTAAATAACGAATTATTCATACAAACATGGTGTATCATGGTAAATATGCTTAGGGTTATCATGAACACATTTAGAACCCTAGTTTTCATAAACTTTCATATAATCATGGAAGTACGTGCCGTGGGGAAGAATAATGATGTTTCCACACGTAGATAGAAACCCTACATACCTTAATCGCTCCAAAACTTGTAAAAAGGTTTGAACTTGAATGATAAATACAAAAGCTTTAATCTTGAATCCTTGTGATGGTTTTCTCAAAATCCTAGGTTTAGAACAATGAATTTTTATTTAATACTCAAGAATACATGTTGGAGTTCACTTGGGATGCTTAGAGTAGACTTACATTGATGTAATAAGATGATGAGAGGAGAAGAACTTCGTTCTAGGGCTTGGAAAGAATGAAAATATGTAAAAAGAACTGAAAAATGCGTTTATATACTGTTCAGTCATCGGGCTGATTTACGGTACCTTTTAAGGTTCGTAAAACGGTTTACAATCCGTGAAAGGTGATCATAAATCAGTTACAGTGACTCGATATTCCTTCTTTTCTTTTACGGTCCAAAAGACGGATCGTAAAATATTCTGCGGTACAAAGTACGGTTCATAAAATTATACTGACTGTGAAACCCACCATAAATCAGTTACAATGAGCTGGGTCTCCTGGGGTTCATCTAAGGTCCGATTTATGGGCCGTACAACAATTTACGGTCCGTAAAACCTGACGTACAAATGTAAATTGCTAAACTGAAATGAAATTTTAATCCTAACACTCTCCGTCTGGTTTTCTAAGTCTTGAATCATGAATATGGCTTAATGTAAAGGTGCGAGGTGTTACAATATATCCCCCTTGGGATCATTCATCCTAGAATGATGGGTCGTGGTTGGGAATGCAACTGGACATGGCTTGAATATGATAACGTGAAGAAAACATGACATGGAACATGGGTACTGAACTGACATGACATGGTTTCGTTAAAACATGGATACTGGAACATGAGACATGAATCGTGAATATATGAACATGAACGTGAAACGTCCGACATGAATATATAAGGGGCATGACATGGACTCAGAAGGTACTTACCTTGAACGCTTTCTACTTGCTCTTTAAGCAAATGAGGATATCTGGATTTCATGTCTTCTTCGGCTTCCCATGTAGCCTCTTCAACTTTTTGACTCCTCTATAAAACCTTTACTGAGGCTACTTCTTTAGTTCTTAACTTGCGAACCTGATGATCTAGAATGGCCATAAGGATCTCCTCATAGGTTTGGCCATCCTTAACCATTATAGTGTCAGCAGGAACAACCAACGACGGGTCCCCCACTCATTTCCTCAACATGGATACATGGCACATTGGGTGTACAGCAGTCAATTCCTGTATCAACTCAAGCTTATAAGCTACTTGACCAACCCTTCGCAGGATGTTATAAGGTCCGACATATCTGGGACTGAGTTTCCCTTTCTTGCCAAATCTCATCACACCTTTCATAGGTGAAACCTTTAAGAACAGCTAATCATCAACTTGAAACTCTAAATTTCTATGCCGCACATCTGTATAAGACTTCTGGCCACTCTGAGCCATTCTCAAAAGCTCTTAAATCAACTTGACTTTCTCTATGGCTTGATAGACCAAATCCGGTCCCAACGACTCTGCTTCACCAACTTCAAACCAACGAATGGGCGATCTACACCTTCGCCCTTACAGAGCTTCAAACGGTGCCATCTTGATACTAGAATGGTAACTGTTATTATAAGAAAATTCAATGAGAGGCAAATGATCATCCCACATATCTTTGAAATATAGGATACATGCTATCAACATGTGCTTAAGAGTCTGAATAGTACGCTCTACCTAACCATCTGTCTGAGGGTGAAAAGCTGTGCGGAGGTTCACCTTGGTACCCAATCCCTTCTGAAAGGATTTCCAGAAGTTCGTTGTGAACTGAGCACTACGATCTGAAATAATGGACACTGGGGTCCCATGCAATCTGACAATTTCATGAATATACAACTTGGCATAGTCTTCTGCTAAATATGTGGTCTGAACTGGCACAAAGTGCGCTGACTTAGTAAGTCGGTCCACAATCACCCAAATCGAGTCATGTCTTCGCGATGAACGAGGGAGACCTGTTATAAAGTCCATGTTTATCATCTCCCATTTCCAAATAGGAATATCGATATTCTGAGCCAACCCACCGGCATCTGGTGTTCAGCTTTCACTTGCTGACAATTCAGATGCTTAGCCACAAAATCTGCTACATTCTTTTTCATATCATTCCACCAATAAATTTTCTTAAGGTCATGGTACATCTTCGTGGAACCTGGGTGGATGGAATACCTGGAATTGTGAGCTTCTGACATAATTCGCTCTCTAACCTCATCAACATCTGGAACACATAGTCTACCTTGGTACTATCATCTCCTCCTTATTCAAAAGCCATCATCTTATGCTTGTGAATCCCCTCTTTCAGCTACAGCAACTAGGGATCACTAAACTATTTCTCCTTCACTTCAACCACTAGGGAGGAATAAGCCCTGTTATGAACAACAACTCCACTATCTTCGGAGTCCAAGAGTTGAACTCCTAGGTTAGATAAGCGATGGACTTCCTTGATCATAGTTCTCTTATCTGCCTTAACGTAAAAAAAGAAAAAAGAAAAAAAAGAAGAAGCTAAACTCCCCATGGATCGCCGACTGAGAGCATCGGCTACTACATTCACTTTCCCTAGAAGATAGAGAATATCCACATCATAGACTTTAAGCAATTCGAGCCACCTCCTCTACCCGAGGTTCAACTCTCTTTGCTTGAAAATATACTGCATGCTTTTGTGATTCGTGAAAATATCAACATGCACTCTATATAAATAATGATGCCATATCTTAAGTGTAAAAACCACGGCTGCTAATTCCAAGTCATGAGTCGGATAATTCTTTTCATGAGCCTTAAGCTGTCGGGATGCATAAGCTACAACCTTACCATGCTGTATTAAGACACATTCGAGACTAATTCCCGAAGCATCATAATAAACTACAAACCCTTCGATTCCCTCTGGTAATGTCAAAACTGGAGTAGAAGTCAACCTCTTCTTCAACTCTTCAAAAATCCTCTCACATGCATCTGACCACTGAAACTTGACCTTTTTCTAAGTCAACTTAGTCAATGAAGCTGAGATAGAGGAAAATCCCTGTACAAAACGTCTGTAATAACCTGCCAGACCCAAGAAACTTCTTATATAGGAAACTGAGGTGGGTCTGGGCCAATTCTTTACGGCATCTATTTTTGAGAATCCACTTTCACACCTTCACATGAAATTACATATCCTAAAAATGCCACTGACTTAAGCCAAAATTCACAATTGAAATTTTTTGCATAAAGCTCACGATCCTGAAGTGTCTGCAACACTATTCTGAGATGTTCTGCATGTTTAGTCTCACTACCAAATACACCAAAATATCATCAATAAACATAATGACGAATAAATCAAGATAAGGCTTGAAGAATCTGTTCATAAGGTCCATGAAAGTAGCTGGTACGTTTGTCAACCCAAATGACATAACAAGAAATTCGAACTGACCATAACGAGTTCTGAAAGCGGTCTTTGGAATATCAACTTCCTTAACCTTTAACTGATGGTAACCTGATCTAAGGTCAATCTTGGAATAACACTGGGCACCCTGAAATTGGTTAAACAAGTCATCTATTCTGGGGAGAGGACATCTGTTCTTAATGGTGACTTTGTTCAACTGACGGTAGTCAATACATATGCGTAGGGATCCATCTTTCTTTCGGACAAACAAAACTGGCGCACCCCAAGGTGAGACACTTGGCCTAATAAATCCCTTGTCAAGAAGTTTTTCATCTGGGCTTTTAAATCTTTTTAACTCTACCGGAGCCATTCTATATGGTGGATTAGATATCGACTTAGTGTCGGGAAGTAAATCAATTCCAAAGTAATCAATTCCAAAGTCTATCTTCCTGTCGGGACGAACCCCGGGAAGATCTTCTGGAAAAACCTCTGGAAACTCATTAACTACTGGTACAGACTGGAGAGTTGGTGTCTCGGTATCTGTATCCCTGACTTGAACTAAGTGATAGATATATCCCTTGAAAATCATCTTTCTGGCTTTCAAATAGGAAATAAATCTACCCCTGGGTACTACTGAATTACCCTTCCATTCTATGACTGGTTCGTTAGGAAATTCAAATCTTACTATTTTGGTTCTACAACCCACTGTAGCATAACATGAAGCTAACCAATCCATACCCATGATTACATCAAAGTCTACCATCTCTAATTCTACTAAGTCGGCTATGATTCTGCGACGATAAACTAAAATTGGGAAACCCCTATAAATACGTCTAGCTATAACTGACTCTCCAACTTTAGTGGACACTTCAAAGGGTTCATGCAACTTTTCTAGTTCTATCCTAAATTTCTTAGCAATAAAGGGGGTTACATAAGATAAGGTGGATCCTGGGTCAATAAGGGCATAAACGTCGAAAGTGAAAACTGTTAATGTACTTGTGACAACATCTGCACGGGCCTCTGTATCCTGACGACCTGCTAAAGTATACAAGTGGTTTCGACCTCTACCTGTATTACCAGACTTAGCTGTACCCTGCCCTGATTGGGCTTACGAATTACGAGGAGCTGCCGAATTTATGGATTGAGCCATATTACCTCCGGTACCCTATCTCTCTGATGGAAAGTCCCTCTGAAAATGGACCCGTAGGCCACACCCATAACAAATATCTATACCTATGCGACACACCCGTGGTTGTCTCTTACCACATTTACTACAAACTGGAATGTCGTAAGTCTTCTGGCCCACACTAGCCTGAGAATAGGAGTAAGATAGCCTGAAATTCTATTTCTTCTGATCATTCCTGAACTTTGGGGCTGGGGCACTAGCTGCAGATAGAGCAGGTCCTGATGACTTGTTCTTGAAGAATTTTCTTCCTTCACCTCTCCTATGACTGAAGTTACCTGTAGACTTAGCTCTCTTATGAAGCTCTTTGTCCTTCTCTTTCTGAAGAGATTCTTCCTCTTTCATTCTGTACTCAATACCCTGAACAAAAGCAACCATCTTAGTGATAGTCATCGTCCCATTCTGAGCAGAAATATTCGTATCACCATGTTAGTCGGGTATAAGGCCCAACACAAATCGCCTAACTAAGGCCCTCATATCCGGAACCATATACTAAGCATACTTAGCCAATGAAACAAACTTGAGATAGTACTTATTCACACTCACACCATTTTGCCTGAGTCTCTCAAATTCATAGGCCTTCGCCTCTCTGACTTCTATCGGCTATAAGTGGTCAATGAAAGCATTTACAAACTCATCCCATGTTCCTGGGGATGCATCTTCCCTTTGAGACTGTTTCCACGTCTCATACCAAATACGAGCAACATCCTATAACTGATAAGCTCCCAATTCTGCTGCCTCCGTCTCAGTAGCATGCATAAGATGAAAGACTTTCTGAAGCCCATCGATGAAGTTTTGTGGACCCTCTACCTTGAGAGACCCTGTGAACACTGGAGGCTTCATATTCTGGAATTCTTTGGTCCTAGAACTATTCGGCCCTCTACTAGCACCCATGCTAGGAGTCGTTTCCTGATGTTGAGCTTGGTTAGTAACAATTTGGATAAGAAACTGGATAGCTCCCCTAACATCTATGTCAGTAGCACTGGGCTGCAGAGTAACAGTAGAACGGACCTCCACATGCCTTTCTGTAGCTAGGGTTTCAGTCGGGGGCACTGCATCCGGTGCAAGCCCCTCAGCCTCGGTTGAACTTCCTGAGTCTAAAAGTCCTCAGTAGTAGCCCTTTGGCTAGTAGTTGGTGTACTTCTATGGTACTTTCTTTTCGCAGGCATTGTCTGAAATACATAATACGCATGAGTTAGAAGGATTCCTGAAAGCATAGTTTAACTACACAATCTAGAGTATAAAAGAAGTGACACAATCCTAGATGTCTTCGTGGTCAACTGTTTATATGTCTGGGCACCACATACACATAAAAGTGACCCCATTGGACACGATTTCATAAACTCCCTAAGACACTTGCACGTAGGCTATAATACCAAGCTTTGTCACGCTCCGAACCATGGCCTGTGCGTAACACGACACTCGATGCCTTGCTGTATGTGACTGACCGAATCATATGGCTTGGCAATCAACATGGGGCATGAGCTAATGTAGAATATGATATAAACATGAATGGTGAGAGTAAAACATAAGATTTATATAATTATAAGTCTGAAAATATATAATAAATACTGAGCCAAGTCTGGCTATACGACTCTAAACATCTGACATGGCATAACTGAACTAATCTAGTCTATGAAACCTCTGACATGAGTCTGACTGCTAAACTGTTTATTGGGACAAGGCCTCCAAAGATACCTTAACTGCATAACTGAAATAAATATAAATAGAGATACAACCCCAAATGAGATGGGGCTCACTAATAGCAGATACGTGCGAAGTCCTAACGAGCTGATCCGTCGTCTTGTAAATCTGCATCGTGAAATGCATCCCCCCAGGAAAATAAAAGGGGATGTCAGTACATTTAAATTGTACTGGTGTGTAAATTAAGTGAATGACATAGCATGGCACATGAAGTAATAGAACTGAAACTGAAACTGTAAGCTGTAAGCTGAACATGAACATGAGCATCAACTGTCATGAGTAAATGTATAACATGAGTAAAACATTTTAAGTGCAATAATATATATATATATATATATATATATATATATATATATATATATATATATATATATATATATGTGGAGAGTCGTAGTATAACCAACAACATGGAATCACCACGTGGGTACGTAGAGTCTGGTACCTGTCGACCAGCCGAGCAGCCCCACACCTTGCCAAGGTATGAGACATAAGTATGACATGAAAATGGATCCAATTCAACTCTCTGAAGGTGTCGTCTTAATCTGGGCGGATCGACCCTTTCCTACGTTGGCATACGTAGTTTTAGGCTATCTGAGCCTTCTCGGTAAATCTATGCTACTCCCAAAAACATGAACATGGATATAGTATGGCATTTGGGCCAATAGTCTGTTATAACATGTCTTGTAAGCATGACTTGTAAAGTTGATTCATAAACATGGCTTGTATACATGATTCGTGAGTATAATATAGTATAAACATAAGTATATAGTATAACTTGCATGAAAACATGGAGAATAGGTAGAGTTTCATGAAAATAAGCATAATATTTCACATCTTGCATTTAAGAACCCATGGAATGCAAAGTATGGATTTTCATGGATTACGAACAAATTCTTAATGACCAGAATGGAATAACCAAAACTTCTAAAAGGTCAAACCTTGAAGGATAAATCCAAAATCTTTAATCTTGAATCCTTGTGATGGGTTTTCTTGAAAACCCTAGGTTTAGAACAATGAATTCCTATTTAATACTCAAGAATACATGTTAGACTTCACTTGGGATGCTTAGAGTAGACTTACCTTGATGTGATAGGATGAGGAGAGGAGAAGAACTTCGTTCTAGGGCTTGGAGAGAATGAAAGTATAGAAAAAGAAATGAAAAAAATGTTTATATACTGTTCAGTCGTCGGACTGATTTACGGTACCTTTTATGGTCTGTAAAACCCACCGTGAATAAGTTATAGTGTGCTGGGTCTCCTGGGGTTCTTCTACGGTCTACTTTACGTGTCGTACAACAATTTACGATCCGTAAAACCTGACGTAAAAATGTAGATCGCTAAACTGAAATGAAATTTTAATCCTAACACTCCCTGTCTGGTTTTCTAAGTCCTGAATCATGAACATAGGTTAGTGTAAAGGTGCGAGGTGTTACAAATAAGCTTTAATCAAGTTGGATTTTTTTAGTTCGGTTTTAGATTCGGTTTGGATTTTTTGAATTTTTGGTTTTTATTTTTGAGCCTTTAAGGCAGGCTTATTAGGAACAAAATTCATGCGCCCAGTTATCAAGTTACAGGTCTTAGCATAATGTGAAACCAAATATGTGGATTCAGCAAAGAGTTGTTCCCGCTAAACCAAAAGATATCAAGTCATATAGTTCAGGTCTACATGATTCTCTCTATTTCATTGGAAGCTGCCTTATTCTTAAAGTAGTGAAGTAAACTCCAGCTTTGCAAGCTATTTATATTTAATTTAGTAGAAAATTCTATATTGGACTTAATATTATAATGGGTAGGGCCGTAAGGTACTAATCTATTGGACCTTTTGACTAATTAGTACTTGGCACATATAGTATGAGAAGGGCTAAATATAAGGTATAAAAGTTTCAGATTTTTGGGTATCCGAAAATCCAAAGTATTAAATTCGATAACCAATCCAAAATTCAAAAAATTTAAATATAAAATCCGAAGTCATCCATAATCAAAAAATCCAAACCAAATATTCAAAAAATTCGGATTTCGATTTGGATATCGAGTTGGCCCAAACTATGCCCACCCTTATCTATATATGCAGAATTTGTGAATTTTATGAACCTGATTCTAAGTGTTAGATTGGATCTGTGCATAATATCTTTATATACTTATTTTTCATGCTTAGTTGTTATTTGGATAACATTATCCTGTATTATATCTTGGTCCTGTCTGTTGTCATTATTATTTATGAGTAAGGCAGGTCGATAGTAAGTTTTCTAAAGGCTCACCACTACTTTGTTAGGGTCAGTCTATGATACTTACTCAATACGCATTATTTTGTACTAATGCTATGCTTGTTCCACTCTATTAATCTTTTGGCTCAACATGAAAATCTTGAGATGAAAATACTATAATATTCATTCATCTGACTTGCTTTCTTTTTAGCTTTTGGCTCAAGTTGTGGATATGAATATGATTTCAATCTACAATTATTGTTGAAGGAGGGAAAGGAAAAATACAAAAAAAAAAAAAAAAAAAAAAAGGGAAAGGAGATATTTAATGTAATGATAATGTTCATTCACCTGACTACTTTAGTTTAGGATTTTTTCCCCGGCTAAGCACTGGGCATGAATACTGTTTCAATTTATGAGTATTTATTTTAGGGGAACCACCCAGTTCCAAAATCAGAACTTGGGTGGTATTTTAGTGATAAGAAAAAAGAAACATGAAGGGGAGGACATAAACCTTGCCCCTATGCAAAATGAAAGCTGGACCAGCCCAACTTTGATGCATGAATATACACAAACCTATCATGAGCTAATTGATGCATGTCCTATGGGATGGAAGTAATCTTCCTGAACAGAGGATGGGATACTAAAATGATGCATGATTCCTATGTACAGAAGGCACCAATCACCTATCTTTTGTTGGTGTTTGGTGCCGTCTGTTTTACACGAGACTCTAATGAAGTTAACATATTAGGAATAGGTCAAGGAGGATCAAATTGATAAAAATTATTTCTCTTAACTTTGCTACTGATGGTAGGCAGGCCCCATCTATCCATATTCAAACAACCCTTCACAGATCTGGGGAGTTCATTGAATGTATTATAAGAGACTATGTCATTATGAGAGTGGCTGAGCTGTGCCAACTTATCTGCCACCTGATTATCTTCTCTCAGGCAGTGCTTGATTTGAAATAATTTTTGACTTAGTAAGTTTTACATCCAAGTTACAATTTGAGAGATGTTCCATGGTGACTTTGTTTTGCCTTGGATAGCCTGAACTAGCAGAAATGAGTCTACTTCTATGATGAAATCTTCCATTCTCATGTTCAAACACCACTCTACACCATGTTGTAGTGCCTTTGCCTCAGCCCAGTTGCTGGTCCCTTTACCCAAGTTTATGCTGAAAGCATGAATAACCTTGGCATTATGGTTTTTGATTGCACCCCCTCCCCCACAGTCATCTCCTTTACAGTTCCCATCAGTATTGAGCTTGATGAAACCATGTGGGGGAGGATACCATTTGACAGACTTGATTGACATCTTGGAGTAGTTGTTATTCAATTTGTTGCAGAAGATATACCAGTTAGCTTCTGGTTGCAACAAGGGAAATTGCTGCTAGATGATATGGAAGATGTGTGATGATATATTTCTAAATGACATAGCACAATTAAAATTGATGAAGCTGAATCTGATATTGCATCTCACTTTCCAGATCTCCCAACATACCACCTGAGGGAGGATGCCTTTGACAAGCAATGCAACATGATTCTTGATTTTCAAACTCCAGCAGTTTACCAGGATTTTCCTAAGAGGGATGTTTAGGGCCTTGATCCCCAAAGGTTGACATATTTTGGACCAGAGATTCTTAGCCAAATCACTTTGTCCAAACAAAGCTCTCAGCCAATTTCGTGAATAGTGCAACAACAACAAATAGAAGGCCCATGAATTTTGAACCTTCCTATGCTACTGTCAGTAGATAGCTTATTTTTGATAACTCTCCATAAGTGGAAATTGATTTTCAATGAGCAGTGCTTATGCCAAATTCTTTTATCATGCTAGTCTCCATCTACTTTTTTCCTCAGTAAATTCCAGGCTGATGGAACTATAAACTTGCCTTCAGGATTCAAAGTCTAAATTGGTTTATCAGCCCTGTCTGTGGTGAATTGAATTGAAATGTGTTGCACATCGGCTCTAATAATCAGAGGCACTCTATAACCTGCTCTATCCCAATTCCACACACTATTCATGTAGACCTCATTCAGTTTACAATTGACAAGAATATAATCTTGTGGAAATTGTTTGTAAAGGGCGCCCTCACCACTCCAATTATCATACTAGAATGACAAATCACCCTGGCCTATTTGCCAAGTTATGCTATCTTCTGTGGGTTGTCTGATGTTGCATATAGCTCTCCATATATGAGATTGAGCACCAGCTATTGACCTGATAACAGGATTTGTTCTTAAACAATACTTGGCTAGAATGTGATCCTTCCAAAGTGAATTTTTTGATCTCAAGTTCCACCATTGTTTTGCTATGAAAGCATTGCTTATATCCCTTAGACATCTAAAGCCTACTCCCCTTCTTCATAAGATAAGCACATCTTTATCCATTTTCACCAGTGACACTTCCTTTGAGATTCATTTCCACTCTAAAGGAATCTAGCAATGGGACCTTCCAGTTGCTCAAATGTTCCTTTTGGAGGCTTTATTGCTGCAAGTAGGTGAACTGGCATGGCCAGTGAAATGTGTTTGATCAAGATGATCATACCACCCATGGAAAGAAACTTGGCATGCCATGAATGAATTCTTTTGGTAATTGAGTGAACCATCTCAGAAAAGTAGACTATTTTCATTCTATTAACAAACAAAGGGCAACCTAAATATTTGATTGGCCATTCCTTTCTCTGCATTCCTGTCAGGTTAGCAACTCTATATTTTAACTCAATGTTTTCTTTTGGAGAGACTGCCACACAGCTCTTATGTTTGTTGATCAGCTGACCTGAAACTTCTTCGTAAATAGTCAGCAACTTCAAGACTTAGTCAGTAACTTCAAGACTTTTCTAATATCAAAAGGTTTACCAGAGGTGAACAAAATTACATCATCAGTAAAAGCAAGGTGTGTAATATTGTTTCCCCTTAGGGGTCTGTGGTACCCATAGTAGTTAACATCATTGGCTAAGTTGTTAAGAAGCCTAGATAATAAATCAGCACAAATAATAAATAGGGCAGGGGACAAGGGGTCACCTTGTCTCAGACCCCTGCTAGATTTGAAAAAGCCATTTCTTGCCCCATTAAGAACAATAGTGTACCAAATATTCAGAAATATGCCTGAAAATAATATCAATCCAGGTTTCACTAAAACTGAACTTTCTCATAATTCTGCATAAATTGGGCCAAGACACCCTATCATATGCTTTGGTCATGTCATGTTTGAGAACCACATTATCAGGCTTGTTAGGCTTAGAAATATCCTGGAAGAGTTCTTGAGCCAAAAGAATATTATTAGTAATTGCTTTACCTTGAATGAATCCACTATGATTAGGGGAAATGATAACAGGAAGCACATTACTAATTCTATTATTAAGAATCTTAGCAATTAACCTACTAAGAATGTTACATAGGCTGATGGGCCTGATGTCAGAAAAGGATTGAGGTTGGGGGCACTTGGGGATCATAATTAGATAGGTGTGAGAAGCATACCTTGGGGAAGGAGCTCATTCAAAGAATTCTGTAATAGCTTTTTGCAAATTAGGTAGGATAATGTCTATACATACCTGGTAAAACTTTGCACCAAGTCCATCAGGACTTGGTGCACTGTCAGGGGCCCTATTCTTAACAGCATTTCTGATCTCTTGAGTGGAAGGCTTGGCAATAAGGTTAGCATTCATTTCCTTAGTAATCATGTTAGGGATATGATCCAAAATATCATAACTACCTGCACATTCCTGATACCTAAATTGCTCCTCAAAATGCTCTATAGCTGCTTCTGCAACCTGTTGATGACCTGAGAATTTATGGCCTTCTTTATCAAGTATGTTTTGAATGTTAAGCTTCCTTTTTCTATCTTTAATCACCTTTTGGAAGTATGAGGTGTTTTTATCCCCATCTTGAAGCCATTTAGCTTTGGCCCTCTGTCTGTAAATAGCCTCCCGTGTTTTCAGGAGCTAGGTGAACTCTGCTTTAGCCTTATTAAGAGCAATCCTGTTTTCTTCATTAGGATAATTTACTAACTTTTACTCTAAGGTGTTGATGTGATTTTCAGCCTCCTTAGCATCTTTGAAAATGTCACCAAAAGCTATTCTAGACCAATCACTTAATCTAGATGATAAGGTTTTCATTTTACAATGAAGTTTCCACATAGCAGTACCCTCAGTAGGCATTGACCATACGTCTTTAACAACTTTAATGAAATCTTTGTGACCGCACCAGATATTGACGAATCTAAAATACTTCTTAGTATAATTTTTTTTCCAACAGATACAAGAAGGGGAGAGTGGTCAGAACCTATTCTTGAAAGGTGAGTAACCTTTGTTTCATTGAAGCTATCCAACCAGTCTTCATTGAAGAGTATTCTATCTAGCCTTTTCCAGATTGTTTTGGGGTGACCCCAGTTATTGTACCAAGTAAATTGAGAACTAGAAAAGCCTGCAACAATTAATCCACAGTCAGTCATGCATTCAAGAAAGTCTAAACTTTTGTGAATATTGTATGGTGGACTACCATGTGTTTCTTCAAGATACGTGATTACATTAAAATCAACTATCACCCCCCATGGACCCTTTAGTTTGTCAACCAAACTTTGGAGTTCCTCCCATAGGGGTTTTCTAAGGGGGATGGTGCCCTCAGCATATACACTACTAATGTGGAAGCTAATACTACTCTGAGGACAGGAGATTTGACAAGTAATGTGTTGAAAGACATTGTCTATAATATCAACATTAATACTAGAATCCCAAAATAGCCAAATTTTGTTACTAAGGCTGTGATAGAAGTGCTGAAAACCTAGATTCATCATGTATTTAATGAGGTGTTTCTTTTTTCTTTTAGGTTCTTGAATACAAACAAACTGAAGTTGATGTTGGAGCCTAAGACTTCTGAGTCTTTCCCAAGCTCCTATAGTCTTAATGCTCCTGGCATTCCATGAAAGGAACTTAATCATTGTAGGATTTTGGTGGGGGTGATCCTGGTTCCTTTGAGAGAACCAGGCTTATCACTTTGAAGGATACTAGTCCCTCTGGGTGATAGGTTTTTGGAGTTAATAATATCAGTATCATTCACAGAATCATCATTGTCAAAAATTAATTTTCTTCTGACTTTGAGACTGCCCCTTTTGTCTGAGGCATTCTCATTGTCACTTTGTGTGGCACTATCATGCTGATCAGATTGATCCTCAATGCTATCCCCCTTGAGATCAGCAACTATTAGCTCTTTGTTGTCTGTTGAGTCATGAGGGTGGTTCTCTATTATCATCTCCTTTAGATTTGCACATGCATCCAAAGGGGAAATATTAGCTAAAACATCAAAGGAATTTGAGATTGGCAGCTGTTTTTCCTTAGCCTTTCTCCCTTTGATCCATGGTGTTTTTGGGAGGTTTCTCAGTGTTCTGCATCACCAGGATTTCCTCCTGAGTTCTATTCCAATTTTCCTGATTATTGTCAAGGTTGAATTGAACTTTTTTCTGGCTTCTCTTCTTTTTCTTGGGATACGGTGGCCTCATTCTGGTAGGGGTGGGTTGGGGATGCTTAAACAGTCTTGATTTTGTTTGCCATGATCCGATATTCCCTTTTTCCATTTCTTGGCTTTGTTTTCTGAGTTCCTTAAGATCTTCATCAGTAAATCCTACTTTTTCAGTGTTGTTATTAGTAGTCGTTTCATCTATGATCTCCATGAGCTCTTCTGGTGCTTTGTCTTTCAACTCTTTGGTGAAGTTCTCTTCTTCTTTGTCCACCATTATGTCCATTTGATTAGAATCTAGTGAACCATTTACTTTTGCTTCTTTTTAAAAAATAGCCTGGTTCTTGGGCCCATCTTGACCCTTTAAACTGTTTCCCCCTTTTTGAGTTCTTTATTTTCTTTCCTTGGCATTTTGTCGAACACTTTGTGCATTAGTTTTAGGGGCTTGTAAGGTACTTTCGTTGCCATTTTCTGACTGGCTTCTCCTGTAATTCCAATTGCCATGGCTTTGCATCATGCATTTGAAGCAATAATCAAGGACACCTTCATATTCGATTGGCTGAATAATTTCTTCAGTTTTTCCTATCGATTGATTTAAAACACTAATCTTTATCTCTGTCAATCTTGGCTTGGCTAAGTCTATCTCCACCCTTAGCTTGGCTACACTTGGTCGTGTCTTTGAATTTGCAGCTCGGTCAAGGGCGAGAGGATAATCAATTGGAGTTACTAGTCTACATATTGCTTCCCAATGGAAATAGTGCCACTTGAGACCTGGAAAAATCACCCATACCGGCGCCAAAGTTGTCTCCTCCATAGGTTTAAAATCTTTTGTCCATCGTTGTAGTCTCATAACCGCCTCCATATTGAAGGGTATGTAATGCCGGTAATACAGGGTTTTGCAATGATCTTCGTCGGTAAAATCCAAGAACACATGTCTTGAATCGAAGAGTCCAATCGTCAATTCACCTTTAAGCGGGAATCTTCTCTTGATTTCTTTTCTAATTGTGTCGATTTGAGGTTTGTTTCTTGAGAATTTACCAACTAATGTTAGACGGCAGTTATGGGCGAGAAGTGCATTTTCTTCAGTGGTGAAAGAAACCTTTGCTACTCCATTTTCAATTTCGAATGGTCTGAATGGTAATTTGATGACTTTGTGGATTTGATCTGTGGGTTTAGCTATGTTCATGGCCTGCGCATATGTTTCTTTTGGTTTAGTGTTTTCCGCTTGTTTTTGTACTAAATTGATGGTTGAATCGTTGTGGAAGGTGTTATCTATGATGATATTACTGTTATATCCCGCATTTTGTGCGTTCGGATAATTCAAGACAATTGCGGGAGGACGACAAGCAAGGCCCTATTTTTATTTTGCTAAGTATATGAATGGCTTATGAAGCATTTAGAAGCGGAATTGTTAAGAAAGGTCAAGGGCATAAGGAAATTCGCGATACGTTTCGTGGAATTATGGAGGAAGACGAAGGGTAAATTGGGAACTTGGAAAATAATTTTTCATGAGTTGCATGACAAAAAAGTGGGCTTGAGGATTGGGCCATCTTGGCCGTCCACTTCATTTCATGGGCCAAGCCCATACGAGAATTTTGGCATGAGTTAAAAGATGACTTCATGGTCATCTTATCTCATAAATTTCTAGAGAATTCAAGAGAATTAAAGAACAAGAAGAGAAGAGAGAAAGCAAAGTGGCCTTCGGCCATAGAGAAAAAGAGAGAAAAACCGAAGGAAAAAAAAAGGAAAGAGAAAGAGAGAAAGCTTCCAACTTGTTTCTCCTAGCCAAACAATTCCTTGGAGGGTCCTTAACATAGTAAAGAGTTCTTTGGAGCAAGGGAAGCACAAATCTTGATAAGGGTGCAATTGTAGCTAAGTGAAGATTCAAGGTAAAAAGGTAAGATTTGCACCTTTTCTTGTATATTATGAATGCTTAAGTGTGTTGTAGCGTACAAAAATGGATGGAA
>NC_081347.1:21582997-21590444 GCF_029784015.1 Lycium ferocissimum | reverse complement strand
AATTAAAATTTTCGGTTTTTTTCTCTTTCTTGCTTTGTTTAAGCCATTTTCATGAATTGCTCCAAAAATACGTTAAATACCTGCAACATAACACAAACACATCAAAAAGACCAAGATTTGATCAAAAACAAGTAAAACTTATAGCCAAAAAGCATCGAATGTGCCATAATTTCACTGCACATCAATGATGTCGATCTTTTCTGACATGGTAGAAGACTTCTTGGATGGGTTTATGGATGAATTTTCTATTATGGGTGATTCGTTTGATGATTGCCTTGACCATCTAGGTCAAGTGCTGAAAAGATATGAAGAGACAAATCTCGTGTTAAATTGGGAGAAGTGCCAGTTTATGGTGAAGGAAAGGATCGTCCTCGGTCACAAAATCCCTGAAAAAGGAATTGAGGTCGATCAAGCGAAGATAGATGTGATTGCAAAATTTCCTCCACTCATCTCAGTCAAAGGTGTCCGGAGTTTCTTGAGACATGCTGGGTTCTACAAGCGCTTTATCAAAGATTTCTCCAAGATTGCTAACCCGATGTGCAAGCTTCTTGAAAAAAGGCTAAGTTTGTATTTGATGACAAGTTTCAAAAAGCATTTGATGAATTGAAGGAGCATCTCACTTCTGCTCTTGTTATTGTTACTCCTGATTGGTCCCTTCCTTTTGAGTTGATTTGTGATGCGAGTGGCTTCGCGATAGGTGTTGTGCTTGGCCAGAGGCATAATAAAATTATGCACCCGATCTACTATGCTAGTAGGACTCTTAATGCGGCGTAGATAAACTACACGATGACTGAGCAAAAGCTGCTTGCTATAGTATATGCTTTCGAGGAATTTCGGTCCTATCTGTTGGGGTCCAAGGTTGTGGTGTACACTGATCATACTGCTTTGAGGTATCATATGGCAAAGAAAGAAGCGAAGCCATGACCTATTAGTTGGGTCCTTTTGTTGCAAGAGTTTGATTTCACTCGTACAGGTTCACTAGATTTTGGTTTTGATAATTACAGGTATGGCTCCACCCAAGTTGACAACTACGTGAGGGGGTGGCTCGAGGCAAACTCAAAGAACAATGAGTCGAAGGAAGCCAAGTGGCGAACTCACACTTAGAGATGAAGCCTCGGATGATGAGCCCGAGGTTATACCAGAAAAAAGAATAGGATTTTTGTTCCCGCTTGGAATAGGCAGGTCACTATACCGACTCCTACACCACCCGCTCCTCCCGGGCTCGACGAGGAGTGATCATACGCCATACCGTGGGTCCCGATGGAGGATGAGGGTTCGAGAGGCACGCCCGGAGATGGCTCACCTGCCTCGCGGCCACGATACCGGTGAGATCTTTGCTCGATCCTCTCAAAGCACCATCTGGATCTCCGACCCATCAGAGCTCATAGCCCGATAATGGTGATGATGATGATAATGAGGCTAGGGCTCAAGAAATCAAAAGCAAGAGAGTTGAGGACTGTTTTACTGTTAAGGGTGTTAAGGAGCTGTATAAGTATGGCATTGCCCTAAAAGATGACGGCAGCCAGCATGAAAATCGCACTATAAATGAAGAGCGGCGGATCAGTTTTGAGGGGCTCGAGATATTACCCAGGGCCAGAGAGCTCATTCGCCATTATCAGCTAGGGTTTATACAGGAGCTGCCTGGGGATTATTGTCCGGTATTGGTGCGTGAGGTATATGCTGCATATGGAGCCTTGATAAAGAAAGTCAGAAAGAGGCGCCAGAAACTGTTTGAGTTAGAGCCACTGAGAGAAGCTGAGATCCGAGGGTTGAGTGTTGATATATATCTACCCGGCCATCAACAAAGTATACTTCGGCGATAATTATATCTCCCCAAGGCAGACGATTGAGTTGGAAGATAAGCAGCAGAGACGCAAGGAATAGTCCGTTAGAGACTGGGTAGCTACAGATGTAGGTCGTCCGAGCAAGAGGGCCGAGTGTACTAACTTGGTGGAGCGTGGTGTAGTTGTGGCTTCTCCCCACTCAGGCCGATAATGCACTTACGGCTGACAGACAGGTTATGTTGCTACATTGATGTTGAGATACCCGATTGATTTTGGAGCATCGGCGAGTACTGAGATTCAGTTGACGATTTCTCAGCCCAACACTTCACTAATATATCCATGCCTGATTATAGAGCTGTTTCGGAGGTCACGTGTGCATTTTATACCTAACATCAACTACCGGATTATAGCTTCATTGACCTATTCTATGGAGAAGAGCAAGAAAGAGGCCGTCAGAGATGGCTAGGGAGAAGAGACGTGGGTTCCCAGTTGTAGTTGGAGGGGTGCCCATACTTCAAGAGCTGATTCATCCAGGGGTCGCGGGTGACTCTATAGAAGAGTTACCGCCACCTTACTGCTCTACCCGAGCTCTATTGCGAGCCCGCATCGTAGATCCCGAGACTCTGAGCCGTTGATACTCTGTTGACAAGCTTCACTTTAAGACTCGGTATCGCTATTACCGAGCCACGTACTTTGTCTCCACGGGGGCCCCGAGGTCGGTCCATAGCCCGCCGGGTCCCGCAACCGCCCCGAGTCGCCCGCAGTTGACCCTTATACCTTCTTGATGGAAAACTTTAGAAAATTTCACGAAGGCGCTATACGGATCGACTAGCCGAAGGTTATGGGGTGGCTCGCCCGATGATTTTGTGAGAGAAAGAGTTTGTGCTATTGTAGAGCCCGTGAGGTCAACACTATCAGCTCGAATGGATTTTTTTGAGATGAGATTGACAGTATTAGAGATGGCCCGCCCGACCATTTCCACTGATGCTTTAAGGGAAGAGCTAGAGCAGCTTAAGGCTGATGTATTGTTGTTAAAGGCTCATGATCCGAGCCTAGTAGCAGCCCTACCATCTATTACGCCAGAGATTGAGGAGGAGCTTCCAGTGGTGCAATTAGTTGCGCTTACCGCTGTGTATGGTCCGGGAAAGAGAAAGTGAGTAGTCCTTGATGAGGAGGGGGAGCTAGAGGAGGTGAGAGATAGCACTCACCCGAGGGGTCCGAGTTTAGAGGAGCTGCAGCTGGCAGATGCCATTAGGAAATCTCTTGTGGAGAATGTTCCCTTGGGTCCTGCGAGCCACCTCGACGTTGCTCCCATTGGAGAGACATTACCACCGACCCTTCCTACTCCGGTCCGTTGACTACCGGTACTACTATCGATGTTCTTCTTCGCGCTACGACGCCTGGCTAGACCGTCGGTGCGTGGTGCCACTCCGATACCTTGCGGACCGATGAGTCACGAGATGAGCAGCGCGCCTAGTGCGCCACAGGTATTCTTACTCCCCTGTTTTACTTTTACTGCACTGGGGACATTGCAGACTTTTTCAATTGGGGGTAGGAGTATTTGATTTGTTTATATTGTATACATGTGTTTAGGACCCCCTCAGCTTTTCTTTGCCATGGTTTTTTTCCTGAGGGGTTTATTTTCTATTGAACCTGGAATGTTTAGGTCGTGTTTAGATAAAATAAAGTAATTTTGACTTATATGGTGGTGGTTTGATTAACTTAAGGCTATCTTGTTATGACTCGAGAAAAAGTACTCCCCTCCAAAAAATTTGAAAACTTGGACTTGGTTGTTTAATTGACATGCATGCTTCTTTGTGTGACATTTAGATTATTGAGTTACCTTGTGTGCGGAATTTTAGCGGGGAGACTAGTGTGTTTACAATTCTGATGCCATGTGTTGAGAGGTCTAGTAAATATATTCTCTAGTTATGTATGTAATCTAGAACTTGCACGTTAGTCGTGCATATATTCTTAAGATAAGTGAAGCTGTGAAATGATCTTAGGCCTTCTTTGTGCTAGGAACCCTCTTGAGCCTAAATTTAAGCCTACCTGTAGATAAATATCCCTTGTTAGCCACTTTGAGCCTTAAACCTATTCTTTGACTAGCCGTAATAAGCTGATGATACTTGTTCTAAATATACCTCTCTTGCACCCGGTCCCTCCTTGACACTAAAAATGATAAGTATTGAGGCTAAAAGCCTAAGCTGGGGGGTGTTAGGTGAAATAAGGGGGAACATGAGGCGCAAGCCTAATGTTGGGTAGAAGTAAATTGACTAGTTAAAATACATCGGTGTGGCAAGTAGAAAAAAAAAAGTAACAATAAAACCACACCGAGGCAATGAAAAAAAAAAGAGAAAAAGGGAAGAAAGCAAAAAGAGGGCGAAAAGGCGAATAGAAAGACAAGTGTAGTGTTCAAGGAGGGTGAGTCACAGTTATTCAAATATACATCCTACCCATCCCCGAGCTTACATTACAACCCTGAAAAAGTCCTAATGTGATCACAGCCGAACTATCCAAAGTCTAGGGTACTGAAAATAAGGGAAAGCCTATGGTATTTGCATGTTTAGCTAGAGAATTTCTTTGTGAGTGTGCGCGTTTCTCTTCTCCCTAGTTTTCTGCCCCATTTTGTGTGTACATATGTGTTGGGACATTCTTAGGTCTTTGTGAGGGCATGAGAATTATTTAAGTGACTAGTTTCCCGTAAGTCTTGGTTCGTGTGTGCTATGGTTTATGTGATAACTAGATGTCATTAATTGAAGCCTTATCGTTAGTTGCAATGAGTCCTTGATTGGTTTTGTCTTTGTTGGGGGAGAGTCATTCTGATACGAGTGATATGCCGGTAGTTAATTGCCACAACCATTGTAGACAGTTTAACTTTGTGATATCGAGACATTTGTAGATTGAGTCTGTTAGTTAACTTGCTTGAGGACAAGCAAAGACTTTAATTTGGGGATATTGATGTGCCGTGAAATTATGGCATATCTAATGCTTTTAACTCTAAGTTTTACTTGTTTTCGAGTAAGTTTGTATTAGTTTGATGTATTTTGTGTGTTGTGCAGGTATTTCGAAGTTAGAATTAAGCGCAAGTGAAAACAAGGAAATTAAGTGTTATGTACTGGTGTGCACTAAGTACGGACCATCGACATGTCGATGGTCCGTCGTTTTGGTCGTAGAATTGCATGGAGAGTTCCTGCAGCTAAGAAAGATCGATGACATACAGAGCTGGAAGATTGGCGGGCCGTCAACATGTTCGACGATCCGTCGAGTTGCGTCGTCGACATACATACTGGCAGTGTTGTGTGTCATCGACCGTCGAGCCGCACCTTCGATACGATCGACGGCCGCAAAGTGCAAAATACGTTATTGAGGTTCTATAAAGCGAAATTTTATCATAAGATCATCATTATACACCGTCGACATGTCGATGACCGTCGAAGCACAAAGACGACTTGTCGAGTTGCAAACCGACCTGGAACTGGATTGGGATTAATTACTCCGAGTTTTACTTGTATAAATACCAGTTTAAGTTTTATTTTTCAGACATCTGGAGTTTTAGACTTGTAGTAATTACTTTTGGGTTTTTAGTACAATTGAAGATTTTCCAGACAATTACATTCGTTTACTTTCAAGTTTTATTCGTAAGTTCAATACAAAATTCAATTATGCAATCTTCAATCTTTTATTGTTTTCGTTGCTACGAGTAGCTAAACACCTTTACCGAGGTTGTGAACCCAAGGACGGGTATTTTATGATCGGGGGATCGTGATTGATATACGCATAATGGATTGTTAGGTTTATTTGTTCTTCATTTTCATCATGTAGTTAGTGGTTGCAAACATTAGCTAACGCCATAAGCTTTGGTTTATTTGGGAAAATAACTAGGGTTTGGTAAGAAAAAATAACAAGAACTCAAGGCTTTAAACCTTGTTTAATAAATTCACTTCGGAAGAAGAGGAATTTACTTGGCATAATTAACCGTTCTTCATACATACTTTCTTATCTTTCGGAAAAGCATAGAAAGAAATAATCTTTTCTTATTGGGAAATATTCTAGATTCACATAGAGGTTAAGTACATCCATAAAAACGATCCATTAGAAGTATGTCAAGATCGACATCCATGATCATACACTTTATCTGACGGGGACACAACCTTGGTTCTTTTTAATCACATATTTACAACTCTAAATTTCTAGTCACTTTAAATTAGTCCACAAACCAAATCTCATATAAAACCCTTTTTCTAGAATACACCAGGACCGCAAGATTAGTATAATACTTATTTAGTAAACTTTTCACATCATATTCTCTGTGGGATTCGACCCCAACCTTGTTGGGTTACTATATTTGACATCGTCCGCTTTACGCTATTAAAAGGTGTAATTTGAGTATATCACCCCTCAGAACCTTATCTCAAATCTTACACAATTGAGCATCCTCAAACTGTTGAGTCCTGATCTGCTCTAATAGGGACGATCTTACCTCAACAGAAGTTAAGACTCTGCCTAGAACTGAAATATCAAGACGAACGAAACTGTTATTATCAAGAGTCTGAACCTCTATAGCCAACGATCGCTCGGAAACAACCAACCGGGCTAAACTCCCCATACTCGTGGCCTTGCGACTCAAGGCATCAGCAACAATGTTGGCTTTCCCGGATGATAAAGAATAGAGATGTCATAGTCCTCTAGGAGCTCCATCCATCGACGCTGCCTGGAATTAAAGATCTCTCTGGGTAAACACGTACTGAAGGCTATGGTGGTCGGTGAAAACCTCACAATGGACACCATACAAGTAATGCCTCCAGATCTTCAAAATGAAGACCACAACTAGCAACTCCAAATCATAGGTAGGGTAGTTTCTCTCATAGATCTTCAACTGACCGGAAGCATAGGCTATGACACTACCCTTCTGCATCAAGACAAAGACCCAAACCCACGCGGGAGACATCACAATAGACTGAGAAATCCTTATCCTCCACGGGTAAAGCTAGAATCGGAGTTGAAGTCAAAAGGGTCTTGAGTTTTTGAAAGCTCTCCTCACAATCATCGGACCACTGGAAGTGAACATCCTTCAGAGTCAATCTGGTCAACGACGAAGCAATAGAAGAGAAACCCTTCACAAATGGACGGTAATAGCTGACTAATCCCACGAAGCTACGGATATCGATCACAGTAGCGGGCCTTGCCCAATCTCTAACGGCCTCAACCCTCGTGGGATCAACCATGATCCCGTCCTCACACACAACGTGGCCCAAGAATACCACGGACTCTAGCCAAAACTCACACTTCAAAAACTTGGCATAAATCATTTTCTCCCTCAACAACCCAAGAAAAATCCTCAAATGGCGCTCATGATCCTCTCTACTCTTGGAATAAACCAAGATATCATCAATGAATACAATCACAAAGGAATCAATATATGGCTTGAAAATTCCAGTCATCAAAGTCATAAATGCAATTGGGGCATTCGTAAACCCAAAAGACATCACAAGGAACTCGTAGTGGTCATAACGAGTCCGGAAGGCCACCTTCGGAACAACCTCAGCCTGAATCTTCCACTGATGGTAGCTGACCTCAAATCAATCTTTGAAAATACCAAAGCACCCTGAAGGTGGTTGTTGAACATCAATACAAGGAATGGCATACTTGTTACGAATAAC
>NC_081347.1:21566123-21582897 GCF_029784015.1 Lycium ferocissimum | reverse complement strand
GTTGCATATGTCTAAAACAATAAAGATAAAAATAAAAAACAAAGGGAAAAAAGAAACAGAGAAAAATCAGAAAAGTGTTACACAAAATGAATTGTAAGTTGATTAGGAATAAAACCACATTGAGGTTGAAAACTTGAAAAAAAAAATAAAGGAGTTGAATAAGAGGCGAATTAAGGTGAAGAGATGTTGTAGTGTTCAAGGAGGGTTAGTTACTAATACCCAAAGGGGTCGTTTGGTAGAGGGTATAAGTTAGGATATGCTGGTATTAAATTTTTGGGTTAAATTAGTACCATGTTTGGTTTGAGTTATTAATTAGTACTGGTATAAAATTATACCATAAATTGGGATATTATTATCCCCTTTCCTAGTTGGTATAACTAATACCGGTACTAATATATCGGATATGCTCGTATTAAGTTTTTTGGTTAAATTAGTACCATGTTTGGTTTGAGTTATTAATCGTCTTTGGTATAAAATTATACCATAAATTGGGATAATATTATCCCCTTTCCTAGTTGGTATAACTAATACCGGTACTAATATGTCTTGGGATAGCTTTTCTAAATGACTATCTTGCCCCTTAACCTATTTCATATATACGTATTATGTTGTTCTAGAAAATCCTTTTCTCATCTTCACTTCTCCCACCAGAGCTTTGGGCACTCGGTATGGCAGTATTGATACTGAAGAAATCCAGATTGATACTACTGAGAAATCCATCTCTGTAAGTTTGTCCTTTTATTTGCTTCTCCTTTTACATTTACTTTACCATGTGTCTTACATTATCATTAAAAAAAATAAACCCTTTACCATTCTACTTACAAATTGATAAGTTTTTGGTATCACAAGAAATCTTCTCATACACTTCATGTTTTCCTCCTCTTTTCTGTTACTTTCCTCTTCTTGTAATTTTTTATTAATTATTTTTTCAATTTTGCATGTTTATTGATCATTGAATAAAGTAGCAGGTCTTATTGTTTAGTTTCTCTTAGGAGCAATACCATGCTAAATCTGAGTTTCTCTTAGATTTCTTCGGTTGTATGCCTCTTATCAGTACTAATGTGGAGAAATGGTTAAACTTTTTTGAAACTGAGAGGAAGATCCACATTTTGTAATCACAAATGTTGGGGTTTGGATTTTTGTTGTACTAGTTTTGATTTTTTGAAGCTCCGAATTTTTTGATGTTATTTTTATGTTGCTAATGGAGATTTAGTGGGATATTGACGATTTTTACCTTCTTTTGATGTAATGATTCAACTAGAACTGTTGTGTTTATAGATGACTATACTATTTCTTATTGTCATCAGTTATAAAAGAGGACCGTATTGCGGTGAAGAACGTAACTCTTTTGTGAAACTTATTTGTTCTAGTGACCAATGGTGAAATTTATTTGTACATGAGAAGAAAGCAAGAACTCAGTTTTATATTATGTAATATATATGTTTCAGTATATATACTCAGTTTAATAATGATTTTGCAATTTTTAAATGACAAATATGTGTCTATGGATCCTCAACAATTGTGCGATGTCGAATGCTTTATCATCCTTGAGGAGATTATGGTGCATTCATATGTTGTCTTTATTTGTCTTTTTATGGCTATTTACGATAATTTTAAGAAGACAATCTAGAAATAGACGGGTCACTCGATATAGCACTGGTGCTAGAATTCCTAAAATCCTGTCTCATCTAAATTCTATCATTCACGACAGTGATATTGTATGTATTGATAAGCTTAGGATGGATAGAAAGGCCTTTCACATTTTAGCTTCTTTAGCCACGAATATTGGAGGATTGACAGACACTAATAATATGTCAAGTACTGAAAAGCTAGCAATGTTCTTAAATATTTTGGCTCATCATGAGAAGAACAGGTCTATCAAACTTGATTATATTAGATTGGGGTGGAGTGTAAGTCAAGCCTTTAATGAATGTCTAAGAGCTATTCTCAAACTAACTCCATTGTTACTTGTTAGTCCTAATCCAGTGGCCGAAGATGAGACTGATGATCGATGGAAATGGTTTAAGGTAGGTAAATTTCAATATAACATTTGATTTAATATAGAAAGATTTAAAACATTATCATGTAAGCATTTTGTTAATTTATTTTATAGGGTTGTCTAGGTGCGTTGGATGGTACTTACATTCCCATTAGAGTTCGAACTATAGATAAGCCAAGACACAGGACATGGAAAGGAGATATAGCAACTAATGTCTTTGGGGTTTTTTGATAGAAATCTTAACTTTACTTATGTCTTACCTGGTTGGGAGGGATCAGCCGCTGATGGTCGTGTATTGCGAGATCTTTTGTTGTACGAAGGAATGGTTTGAAAGTACCCGAGGGTATGCTTTATACAGAAAGACTTGTCTATTCTTATTACCTCAAAAATAAAAAAATATTTTAATGTAATTATATCATTGTTTATATTTTTTTAGGAAATTATTATTTATGTGACGGAGGATATACAAATGGAAATGGTTTTCTGTCCCCTTATCGAGGATATAGATACTGGCTAAAGGATTGGCAAGGTGATAATCTACCACCTCAATGCTGAAGAGCTCTTTAATATGAAGCATTCTAGGGCGCGCAATGTTATTGAAAGAGCATTTGGTGTATTGAAAGGACGTTGGGGAATTCTTAGAAGTCCTTCATGGTACTCGGTTAAGATTCATACTAGAATCATTAGTGCATACTGTTTGTTAAATAATTTTTATTCGAAGAGAGATAGAAGTTGATCCGTTAGACATGGAAACATAATTCAACATGGAGCATCAACATGAACATGAACATGAACATGGAAATATTGGTACCGTTGAACCATCTGATGAGTGGACCGCTTGGAGGGATGAACTAGCTCAGTCTATGTGGAATGAAAGATATGGCAATTAATCTTTGTAATTTTTAAGTTATGTTGTCATTTTGTGGTGCTTGTACACTTTTATTTTTGGTGTTCGTCCATTGGAAGATGTAGTAGCTAGTGATATTTTGTGAAGACAAATAGTGAATCTTTTTGTATGTCTAACATTGCTGTTTGTGGAGACAATTCACCTTAATGTATATCTAACAATATCTTTTTGAAGGCAAGTAGTTAATCTTTACGTATGTTTTTACTTCTTTTTTTTTTTTTTTTAATATAAGCAGTATATCTGTGAGTTAGTCTCACATTATTATTTTTCCTAGACAATTTAGTTGTATTTTTTTTTTGGTGATGGCTATAATATTTATCAGTGAGTCATAAGTTAGTAAGTAACTTCACATCTTCTTGTTAATGTTCTTAATTATTTGATTGCAAATAGCAAATACTTGCTCATTTCTTGCTATGTTGTTTATTTGATCAGCTTTGGTCAAGATCATATTGATGGAATGAGTAATCACACATCATCTTCTGACCAAGCATCAAAAAGGTCGAGCCGAGCAACACCTCAGAGCCGAAGGTCATGGACACTAGAAGAAGAACACACTCTAATTGATGGTTTAAAGGATTTGTGTGTTAAGGGTTGGAAAGCGGATAATGGCACCTTTAGGCCCGGATACATGACGGAATTGGAGCTTTATTTAAATAAAATCCATCCTAACTGTGGATTGAAATCTCAACCACATATTAATTCTAAAATGAAAGCGTGGAAGAGGGATTACGAGACTATAGCTTTATTAAAAAGTCGTAGTGGTTTGGGCTTTCAATATGGTGAAGGAAGAATTATAGTTGACGATCCAAGCAAATGGGATGAGTTTGTTAAGTTAATGAAAATTTTATTTTCATGTCATCGAATATGTTGTTAATAAAGTTCCTTAACATGTGATTTCTGTTGCATATGCCAAGTAAAAGAGAGATATGGCCTTATTAGTTTGGCTCTTTACTATGCTTGTCCTCGAATTTTAAAGTCACAGAGATTACATCCCCAAGTATTAAGAAAGTTATTTATTGAGTCAGAAACAGACATTTAATTGTCAAAGATATGGAGTTAGATATAATTACAAGAAGAGGTCGATCTAGGATTTTGAAATTTGTGAGTTCCTATAACGAATTCGAGTTAATATACAATAATAACTGGGTTCACAATCTGGAAAAAAGCTACTAGGTACCCGTGAAGTCACATGTTTTATATTGTGAATTCCCCCCTTTGTTGATACTTCAGCTAGCAGTTATACCATCTATAGCTTGCCTTATCTCTCTGTTAGGATTGTGAACTTTACTAACTTAACTAGAGGAAGTAATATTGTTTTATGTCAAGACTATAATATCATGTCTATTCTTGGACTTATTACTTTTGCTGCATCAATTTGTATGGTTTGTGGTATCAATTTGTATAGTTATAAAGTATATATGTTGATTGAATATGTTGCTTTATCCTATTTTATTATAGGCTGATCCAAATGCCAAAGGAATGCAAAACAAGACATGGCCATTGTTCGAGGATTGAGAAGAAATATTTGGAAAAGATAGAGCAACGGGAGAGTTTGCAGAAGGGCCGGAAGATGCTTTTGAGGAAATTGTTAGGAGCCAAGGTCAAGGAGTTTCTATTGACAGAAGATTAGGATTTCTTATTGAAGTTGATGATGAAGATGATAAAGAAGATGCTAGACATGAACCTGATGTAGCCCCTGGAGAAGCGGAAAATGCTCAGGGACCAAGTAGAGCTTCTCAAAGTGTAGATAGAGCTTCTGAAAGTGTAAATCCCGAACACCAACAAAACCAACAACAAGGTAAAAATACTAGAAGCTTCGCTTCTAATGTCAATGATAAGGAGAAAAGTAAAAAAAGAAAAAGAACTATTGAAGATGTTAACGAGACAACTTTAAAGGATTTAGTTGATGTTATGAAGGAATTTACGATAAATCACGGCAAAACAATAGGTGCTTTAATTGACATGTTTGGGGCGCGTGACGAATCTGAAATTCGTGGAAAAGTTTTAGATATCCTTTCATCTCCTGCTTATCAAGAGTTGTATAGTCCAGATCAACAAATCAAAGCATCAATAGGGCTTACTTCTGATGTCAGAAAAATGGATTTGGTCTTACGAATGGGTGAACTTCAACGTCAAAATATAGTGTGGATGATTGTCAATGACAGGTTTCCAAGTATATGAATATGATTGTAAGGGCTGGCCATGGGTTAATAGTTTTTGCTAAATTGACGACCTTCAAAAGGGTTAATAATTGTATCTGTTTTTGAAGCCTCAGCTCTATAAACTTGATATGTGGTCGGAAAGAGCATGAGGATGCAGATATCAATGTTATATGTGTGGATGGTTGTCGATGATAGGTTTCCAAGTATATAATATGATTGTACAGGCTGGCCATGGGTTGATAGGTTTTGCTAAATTGACGATCTTCAAAAGGTTTAATGGTTGTATTATATTTTGATGCCTCAGCTCTATAAACTTGATATGTGACGGAGAAAAGCATGAGGATGCAAATGTAAATATTATATATGAATGCTAATCATGTATTTTGAACTTTTCTTATGGTATGGTATTATGTGTATGTTTCTACAAATCTTAGTTTCAGTTTCTGCACTCATTTTTCTGCATCATTTCTGCACAGTTTCTGCATTTTCTACATCATTTCTGCATTTTCTGCATCATTTTTGCACAGTTTCTGCATTATTTTTTGCACAGTTTCTGCATTTTTGGGCTTCAGTCTTTGCATTTTTCTGCATAATTTCCTTTTTTCTGCATCTTTTTTGTACATTTTTTGCATTTTCTGCATTATTTTTGCACAGTTTTGCATTTTCTGCATCATTTTTGCACAGTTTTTGCATTTTTTGGCTTCAATTTTTGCATTTTTTTGCATAATTTCTGCATTTTTTGCATCATTTTGCACAGTTTCTGCAGTTTTTTTTTGGCTTTTTCTGCATAATTTCTGCATTTTTTGCATAGTTTCGGCATTTTCTGCATCATTTTTGTACAGTTTCTGCATTTGCTGCACAATTTTTGCATTTTTTGGCTTCAGTTTTTGCATTTTTCCGCATAGTTTTTGCATTTTCTGCATAGTTTCTACACTCATTTTTGCACAATTTCTGCATTTTTTGGCTTCAGTTTTTGTATTTTCTGCATTTGTTTTTCCATTTTTATTTATAGTTTCTGGCTTTTTGCACACTTTTTTGCATTTTTCTACCCATTTCTAGCAGTTTTCTGTATAAGTTTAGTACTGCTTATGCACAATTCCTGCATTTCCAGCACTTAGTTTCAGTTTCTATTTTTTTTGGTTTTTAGGCAACCAATTTACTAGCTTGAGTGACTAACCAAAGCTGTAAGAAGAAAAAAAAAAAAGGAAACAAGCTAGTGATAGTTCATTATAATGGGTAATTTATAACCTATGCACCAGGTTGGATCTCTTGCATGTTTTTTCGCTTATGCACAATAATCCATTGGAATATCAAGGTTAAAATTGGAAATGAAAACTTTATCCAGGTTTATCCAACTTCAAACCAAACACATGCTTTGGATTATACATGGTATATCCCACCTTTAATCCAATGAACCAAACAAAGGACTAGTACTAAATAATCCAGGGATTATTTAGTCCCAGGACTATAATCCCAGCATAACTTTGTCCGCGTACCGAACGACCACAAAAAGTATCCTACCCATCCCTAAGCCTACATTACAAGCCGGAAACAAGTCCTAATTTGATCATAACTGAACGAACCTAGGATGAAAGCATAGCAAATAAGGGCAAGCTTATGGTATTTGCATGTGTAGATATGAACTTCTTTGTGAGTGTGAGTGTTTTTCTCTTCTCTTTTGTCTTCGTCCCATTATTGTTGTATATATGTGTCTTTGGGACGTTCTTTGGTCTATGTAAGGGCACAAGGATGAGAATTGGTCAAAATAAAGTGACCGCCTAAAGTAGCGTTTGTGTGCATCATAATATGTTCGATAATGTAATGTCATGCATTGAAGCATCATTGTTAGTCGTAGCATTCTTGAGTTGTGCATATTGTTTGAAAATACAAAAATGGGGGGGGGGGAGGGGGGGAAGGGGGTTCTTGGAAGAGAAACGTGCATGCCGGTAGGTCAGAGTCAAAACCAATGTAGACATTATTACTCTGTGATATCTAGGTGTTAGATTAAGTCATTGTATTGTACGACTTGCTTGAGGACAAGCAAAAACTTTAAGTTGGGGGTGTTGATGTGCCGTGAAATTATAACACATTTGATACTTTTTGGCTATCAGTTTTACTTGTTTTTGAGAAAGTTTTAGTCTTTTTGATGTGTTTGTGTTATGTTGCAGGTATTTAACGTATTTCGGGAGCAATTCGTGAAAATGGCTTAAAGAGATGTGCAAGAAAGAAAAATAGCTGAAGCTGGGATTTTATGGAGCAAAAGACGGACGTATAATATTTACGGTCCGTCAATTCAACCGTAGATCAGTGACAGAGAGGTTCATATATGACGAAGGAATTCACGGCAGAAAGTACGGACCGTACATTATTTACGGTCCTTAAATCCCATCGTAGATCAGTTACAGCAAAATGTGCGGACTAGTTATATGGACCGTAAAATATTTACGGTCCGTAAAACGGGAGCGTATATCTGGGCGACAGAAGGAATTTTACGGACAGTGATTGCAGAATTTACGAACCGTATAATATTTACGGTCTGTACATTGATCCGTCGGGGGCAATTTGTCAAGCGTGTTTTTCATGACTTAGACTCTTATAAATACCTGATGTAGGTTTCTTGTAGGCTACAATTCACCAGATTTCAGCTTTATTCCATTAACATTGAATACTCATAGTTTTTGAAGTCTTTTGGGTTTACAAACAATTGCAATTATTTTCTCTTCAATTCCAATCAATCATTCGTAAGCATTATGATCTCAATTATTTATTGTTGTTGTTGTTGTTGTTGTTGTTGTTGTTCTTCTTCTTCTTCTTCTTCTTCTTCTTGTAGCTAAATTTCTTTACTAAGGTTGTGAACCCAAGGATGGGTGTTTTGTGATTGGGATTTTGTGATTGATATACGCATAATAGATTATTAGGGTTTATTTGTTCTTTGTTCTCATCATATAGTTAGTGGTTGCAAACATTAGCTAACGAGGAACTCAAGGCTTTAAACCTTGTTTAATAAATTCACTTAGGAATAAGAGGAATTTACTTGGCATAATTAACCGTTCTTCATGCATACTTTCTTATCTTTGGAGAAAGCATAGAAAGAAATAATCTTTTTATATTGCGAAATAGTCGAGATTCACATAGAGGCTAAGTGCATCCATACAAACGATCAATTAGATGTATATCAAGATCGATACCCATTATCATACACTTTATCTGACTGAGACACAACCTTGGTTCTTTTTAATCATATATTTACAACTCTAAATTTCTAGTCACTTTAAATTAGTCCACAAACCAAAACTCCTATAAAATCCTTGTTCTGGAATACGCCAGGACCGTAAGATTAGTACAATACTTATTTAGTAAACTTCTCACACCATATTCTCGGTAGGATTCGACCCCAACGTTGTTGGGTTACTATATTTGACATCGTCTGCTTTACGCTATTAAAAGGTGTAATTTGAGCGTATTCATCATGCACCTCTGAAAAGTTGCTGGCACTTTACACAACCCAAAGGGCATTCGGCTGAACGCAAACATCCCATAAGGACAAGTAAAAGTCGTATTCTCTTGATCTTCTACGGCAATGTTGATCTGATTGTAGCCAGAGTATCCATCTAAGAAGTAATAGTAAGACCTCCCGGCCATTTTATCCGACGTCGATCTATTAACGTAAATGGGAAAGTGGTCTTTACAAGTGGTCGTATTTAGCTTCCTATAGTCCATGCAAACACGCCATCCGAAGAATGCGAGTGGGAATCAGCTCATTCTTTGCATTAGGCACCACGGTGATACCTCCTTTCTTTCGAACACATTGAACAAGACTCGCCACTTGATGTCCGCAATCGGATACTACCCAAAGATCTAACCACTTTTTGATCTCCTTTTTCACGACCTCTTGCATGTTTTGGTTCAATCTCCGCTGATGTTCAATACTCGGCTTGCTGTCCTCCTCTAGCTGAATTTTATGCTCACAAATACCAGATGGAATACCTCGAATGTATGCTATGGTCCAACCAATAACACATCCATACTCGCGCAAAATCTCTACTAATTGCTCAATCTGTTCCTCAGTCAGCAATGCTGAAACTATCACTGACAATGTCTTGTTCAGACCAAGGAACTCATACCTCAAGTGCGATGGGAGCTGCTTAAGCTAGAGCTTTGGTGGCTCAACAATAGAAGGTTTAGTTGGTGGAGTAGTTCTATTTACAAGGTCAAGATCAAGCTTTCGTGGGTGGTAAGTGTAAGAACAAGCGTATTTACAGTTTCCATGTAACCTTCCATATCATTAGCATCAAAGCTTACCAGAATAGCAGCAAGAGCTTCTCCAAACTTTCTTCTTCCATCTTATGTTCTACAACATCATCAATCCCGTCAAACAAATCAATAACCGAGATACTCTCATAAGCACTTGGCAAATTCATCCCCTTACTTGCTTGGAAAGTTACCTCTTCATCATTTACTCGAAACTTGATTTCATTCTTTATAGAGTCCATAAGCGCTCTGCCCCTGGCAAGGAAGGGTCTTCCTAAGATGATGATAATATCTTTATCAACCGCACAATCCAGAATAACGAAATCAGCAGGCAATATGAACTTACCCACTTGTACCAACACATCATCTATAACCCCAACTTGCTTTTTGATGGATCTGTCCGCCATTTGTAATCGCATAGAAGTTAATCTAGGCATTCCTAATCCATATTGCTTGAAAATAGCAAGGGGCATTAGATTGATACTCGCCCCATTATCACACATAGCACGAGAGAATGCAGGAAGCCCAATATTACATGGAATGGTAAACGCCCCTGGATTTCCTTTCTTCTGAACTGTGGTGGAAGCAATAATCAAACTCATGCGATGATTTAAACTTACCGTCTCATGTTGAACGGATCTCTTCTTCGTAAGCAGGTCTTTCACAAACTTATCAAATCCGGGCATCTCCTTCGCAACATCTAAGAATGAAAAATTCACCGTTAACTGCTCCAACTGATCATAGAACTTGTGACACTTAGCATCATCATTCTTCTTTGCCAACGTCTGAGGAAAGGGAGGTTTTGCTTTGTACATCTGAGTCAAAGGGAGAAAAGCCCCTTTTATCATCTGTTTCCTAGTATCAGCAGCAACATCTGGAATATCAATAACTTTTTCTTCAACACGGACCTTATTATACACAATAGGCATATCAGACTGCACCTCTTCTTGCTCATTAATTGGATCTAGATCAACCATCTTCTTGTCAGCACTTCAAATTATTTTACCGCTCCTCGTGCTAATAGCAAAAGTACGTTCCACACCACTACTATTCTTCGGGTTTTGAATAGTATCACTAGGAAGTCCTCATTTTCTAGCGGGATCTTTGCTCTCTAGAAAGATCAACGCCTATTTGTTCAAGATTTTGAATAACGGTAGTGTGAAACCACTTTGTATATGATAGCCCGAGATAATGTCTTTTCGGTATTCGTTTGACTTGCCAACGCTTTTGACATTGACTCCGACTTCGAACTATGATCATTGGGACCTTACTTTTGGCGGAATGTAAGGGTTGGAACTTCTATTTTCGAAGTTACCATTGTTTTTGTTGTATGTACCTTGGTTCGCTTCACTATAGTTGTTATTATAGTTACCTTGGTTGTTGTTGAAGTTCCCTTGGTTGTTGTTAGATGCACCACATACTTGTAGGGTCTCTGGTATCTACGATTTGGCCCGAGGCATCCGCTTTTGCTACATAGTCTGCATATTGAACATTCTCAGCGGTGGGGACCCTCTTGATATGGACCCTCGTGGCATTGGTACATTCCGGTCGGCATGCACGAGATATCTTCGCAAACATTCGCCTTCTTTGTTCTATACATCCCGATCTCTTCGTCAGTAAAGAGATATTAGTGGCCAGCTGTGCCAATGTCTGCCGTGTCTCCTGTCTATCCTTCACAATATTTTGGATCAATGGTGTCCCAAGTGATAACCCATCGGAATTACTCGAATGCCATGCTTGACTGTGTGTAGTCAATCGATCAAGTATATATTAGCATTGGACTTATTCATGAAACATCCGCTGGCAGCATTATTGGCTATTGCTTGGGTCATAGGATCCAACCCACATCGAACTTCTCCTTGATCGATCTGGAAAACCATGGTTCGGACTCCTATCCAACTATTCTTTGTATCTTTCCCAAGCTTCAAAAAGTTGTTCCCCATGACGTTGTTTGAACTCGTAAATCTGATCACAAATTTCATCTCTTTTACTCGGGGATAACACTTCCCGAGAAACACTTTGACCATCTGTTCCCAAGTAGCAATAGAGTTTCGGGGAAGCTTTGTGAACTATTTTTTCGCTTCTCCGGCTAACAAATATTTGAAGAGTTTCAGCCGAACCACTTCTTGAGTCACAACCCGTTGGATATGTTGAGAGCATACTTCCAGAAAGTTTGTTATGTGCAGGTGAGGATGTTAACTTTGTTGCATTCGAAAGTACCCCTCTTGTTTGAGCATATGATAGAGGGATTGGTCAAACTTAATAGTAGCAGCAGTCACCCTCGGATGAATTATTGCAGATTCAAAGTCTTTCTTTGCTTCTGACTCATCAACAAAAACGTTATCGATTGGAAGTTCGTTGTTGGCCATGATCACCTGGTTTACAAGGTAGCAAACAAGGTGTGTTGGAATAGGACAAAGACTTTAAGAAGAGTAAACACTATTTAGTAATTTCAAAACTGTATTCCCCGACAACGGCGCCAAAATTTGATACGCTCAAATTACACCTTTTAATAGCGTAAAGCGGATGTTGTCAAATATAGTAACCCAACAAGGTTGGGGTCCAATCCCACAGAGAATATGGTGTGAAAAGTTTACTAAATAAGTATTATACTAATCTTGCGGTCCTGTTGTATTCCTGAAAATGGTTTGTGGACTAATTTAAAATGACTAGAAATTTAGAGTTGTAAATATGTGATTAAAAAGAACCAAGGTTGTGTCCCCGTCAGATAAAGTGTATGATCATGGGTGTCGACCTTGACACACTTCTAATGGATCATTTGTATGGATGTACTTAACCTCTATGTGATTCTAGACTCTTTTCCAATAAGAAAAGATTTTTTCTTTCTATGCTTTTCCCAAAGATAAGAAAGTATGCATGAAGAACGGTTAATTATGCCAAGTAAATTCCTCTTATTCCGAAGTGAATTTATTAAATAAGGTTTAAAGCTTTGAGTTCTTGTTATTTGTTCTTATCAAAGCCTAGTTATTTTCCCAAATAAACCAAAGTTTATGGCGTTAGCTAATATTTGCAACTACTAACTATATAATGAAAACGAAGAACAAAAAAAACCCTAACAATCCATTATGCGTATATCAATCATAATCCCCAATCACAAAACACTCATCCTTAGGTTCACAACCTCGGTAAAGGTGTTTAGCTACTCATGGCAACAAGAAAACAATAGAATATTGAAGATTGCATAATTGAATTTTGCATTGAACTTACGAATAAAACTTGAAAGTAAACGAATGTAATTGTCTGGAAAATCTTCAATTGTACTAAAAACCCAAAAGTAATTATTACAATTCTAAAACTCCAGATGTCTGAAAAATAAAACCTAAACAGGTATTTATACAAGTAAAACTCGGAATAATTAATAACTCGAAATAATTAAGCCCAATCCAGTTCCATGTCGGTTTGCAACTCGACGGGGCGTCTTTGTGCTTCTACCGTCATCGACATGTCGACGGTGTATGTTGACGATCTGTTGATGAAATTTCACTTTGCAGAACCTCAACCGTATTTGCACTTCGAAGACCGCCTATCATGTCAACGGTGCAACTCAACAGTCTGATGACACTTTACACTTTGCAGGATGTATGTCGACGAGGAAACTCGATGGTCCGTCGAGCATACTGACGGCCCGTCAATCTTCCAGCTCTGCATGTCGTCGATCTTCCTTAGCTGTAGGAACTCTCCATGCAATTCTACGACGAAAATGATGGACCATCGACATATTAGTGCCCACCAGTACAAAACACTTGATTTTCTTGTTTTCACTTGCCGAGCATTCTAACTTCCAAATACCTACACAATACATAAAACACATCAAACTAACAAAAAATTACTCGAAAACAAGTTAAACTTAGAGTTAAAAGTATTAGATGTCAAGGGGTGATGCCAAGGAGGCCATTCTTGATAGTGAGAGGATCCTGAGGATCAAGGGATGCGTGTACGTTCCTCGTGTTGGTGATTTGATTCATTTGATCTTGATCGAGGCCTATAGTTCTAGGTACTCCATTCCCCCAGGCGCCACGAAAATGTATCGGGATTTCAGACAACGTTACTGGTGGGGGAGGATGAAGAGAGATATTGCAGATTTTGTGGCTAAGTGTGAAAATTGTCAGCAAGTGAAGTATGAGCACTAGAGACCTTATGGGGGGCTCCACAGGATGCCCATTCCCGAGTGGAAGTGGGAGAGGATTGCCATCGATTTAGTTGTAGGTCTTCTGAAGACCCTGGGCAAGTTTGATTCTGTGTTGGTTATTCTTGACCGGTTGATCAAGCCCGCTCATTTCATTCCAGTTTAAGTCACTTATACTGTGGAGAGGTTAGCCCCGATCTATGTTCGTGATATTGTGCGATTGCACGGGGTCCCTATTTCCATTATTTCGGATCGAGGTCCCCAATTTACTTCCAATTTCTGGAAGGCTTTTCAGACAGAGTTGGGTACCCAGTTGGACTTGAGTACAACTTTTCATCCCCAAACTGATGGTCAATTCAAAAGGACTATCCAAATGCTCGAGGATATGTTGAGAGCATGTGTCACTGATTTTAGTGGTCATTGGGACCAATTCTTGCCCCTAGAGAAGTTTGCGTACAACAATAGCTACCATTCGAGTATTGATATGGCGCCGTTCGAGGATTTGCATGGTAGGAGGTGTCGTTCTCCTATTGGGTGGTTAGATGCATTTGAAGTTTGCCCGTGGGGCACAAATTTATTAAAAGAGTCTGTGGACAGGGTGAAGCTTATTCAGGAAAAGCTTCTAGTAGCTCAGAGTCGACGTACGAATCGAAATTTTGGGATTTAGAGTTTGGGGTGGGCGAGCAGGTGCTTCTGAAGATCTCACCCATGAAGGGCGTTATGCGATTTGGGAAGAGGGGAAAGTTGAACCTAAGGTACCTTGGCCCATTTGAGGTTCTCCGTAGAGTTAGTGATACTGCTTATGAGTTGGTGTTGCCATCGGGCCTGTCAGGTGTTTATCCAGTTTTTCATGTGTCCATGCTAAAGAAGTATCATTCTGATGGTTCCTATATAGTTCGTTGGGATTCTGTGTTGCTTGATGAGAATCTGTCTTATGAGGAGGAGCCTATAGCATCGTCCTATTGAGGAGGCTACTTGGGAGACCGAGTCTGATATGAGCGAGAGATATCCCCAGTTTTTTGCTGATTCAGGTAGTTTTCCCCTTTCCATTTCCTTGTCGCTCGAGGACGAGCGATTGTTTAATTGGTATCTGATGTAACGACCCATCTGGTCGTTACGGTACTTTTGACCTTGTTGATTTCTTTTCGAGCTTCATTTGCTTATATTAGACTTGCGGGGATGAGTGGTACAATTTTTGAGGTCAGCGGGTGAATAATAGATTGGTTTTTGTGATAATAAGCCTTAAAGCCAAAAATGTTTGACCCAAAGTTGACTTTTGGGTAAACGGACTATTTTCACAAATCCGTTAATTTTGAGAGGTTCGGATGGTTATTTGTGACTTGCGGGTATGTTCGGTTCGCTTCCCAATAAATTAGAGTGCATTTTAAGACTTGGGTTGGAAAGTTGGTTTTGGGATATTGGGGGTTAACTTGGTCAACGAGACTCCCATTGGGAAATTTGAGGCCACGGGTGAGTTCGTAGCGTATTTTTATGTGTGTTTGGATGTTTGTTTTGTATCTGTGAGGCCTTGGGTGATAGTCAGATTTCAGGTTGAGAATGGTCAAATCTAATAACTTTACGGTAGTGATGTCTGTGGGCGACACTAGTACCACGGCTTGTGATATTCTTTGTGGCGATGCCCTCTTCTTATAGCGGCTTAGTGTAATATGGGGGACCGCCGTAGCGGTCATGTCCGTGGCAACGGTTGTACCGTAGCGGACAGTAGACCGCCCTAGTGGTCGACGGGGACTTAAATGCCTTAAATCTTTTTTCAAACCCTGACACTCCTCATTCATTACTCTCGGTTCTAGAGCTATTTTGGGAGCAAAATAAGAGATTTTGAGACAATGCTTCATTAGGGTGAGTTCATCTAACCCTATCCTTCATTTATAATTCATAATCCATCTTAGAAACTCCCTAATTCATGCCAGAATCTTCCAATAACCTAAGGATTAAAGAGGGTTTTTGGGATTTCTTTCTTGAATACACTTTTGATTATCAAACCGTGAATTATTGATGGAATAAGCTTATATTAGCATGGAATTGTTCGGTAATGGCTATATAAACATTAATATTTCATTATTAGTAACCAATTTATGAAATTGAGACTTAGGGTTTATACCCAAAATTGGGGCTTTCTCTTTAAATACAAATTTAGCTTAATTTTGAGTTGTTTTAGAAATTGATTAGTGGGTTTTGATCATTTAGACTTGAATTGCATGTTTCACTTTTGAATTTTTCGTTTTGCCCTTGTGGGCCGGTTTCCCCAAATTCCATAGGCTTTAGTTGACCAAATTAAAAGCCTAACAATATGGGTACTTTTCTTCATAATTTTTAATCTAGATTATATTATAAATAGATATTGAGTATTTGGAGGCATTGAGGAAGGGCAAGGTGCTCACGTGATTTGTTTGGGATTCCTGTTCGGCACTTCTGGTAGGTTATGGCTTACCTTTTGGTTAGACTTCGGTTAGCAACTCGTATGTAATACTAGGGCATTGTTGGAGACATCATGTGAACCTTTGGGTATGAAGTTTGGGATGGAATTCTTAGGTTGGTACTGTTGTGCGACTTGTGTGTTCGGGCTTGTGGCCCGTAAAATCGCTAGGTTTATGCTTGGCTTTTCTTATATGAATTGGTGGGTTCTATGTATTATGGAAGACTGGTTGGAAGGAACAGATTCATGTGATACTTGTACTATGATGGCTGTCCTTAGTTGAAATGATTGGAATCCATATGTTATATATGATACTCTCATTGTATGACATACTTTCTCATATCCATGATATATTTGTATTTATCTTGATATTGGGAGATGGTGATGACAGAGGTAAGTATGATTCATGAGACATTACTATATTTGCGTAGCCATCTCTATGCTATGTGATACGGAGAGGTTAGCAATGATATTGGATGGAGGAGTCATTCTAGGCTGTGTGATACGGAACGACGGTACATGGACTTAGCGGTCCCCCATAGGTCATGACTGTCGAGAGGTGGACATCGTCCCCCGGAGCATGTGTGTATCATTGCAATGCATTTCATTTGCATACACATTATATGTCTTATTGTCGTTTGGATTGATATTGATCTTCGGTGTTAATTGAATTATTGGGTGACTCTTGGATTATATTTGGATTCGTGAAATATTTGAGACATCGTTAGTATTTGGTTGTATTACTTGGACTTGTTGACTTGTATCTGTCTGTGAGCATGATTATATTTTCATTTCCTTATTTGCATGCGTGATCTAACTATTGTCGGCCAATGATGCTTACTCAGTACCGTGTTTTGTACTGATGCTACCT
>NC_081347.1:21558623-21563623 GCF_029784015.1 Lycium ferocissimum | reverse complement strand
CTCTCCTTGTAAAAATCTTCGTATAAATAAAAAAGCTTGTTCATATAAACTGCTTCTCTGCTGAGCACAACCTTCATATTTAAGGTATAATTTTATTTTTATTTTTATTTCTTTATTAATTTATTCAACCCCTTAATAAGGTTTTAAAATGGATTCGATATCCAATTCCTAATAAAAAGGATTTATTAGATCGCCTTCATAATGCGATTATATTTTCTAAATTCGATTTAAAATCAGGTTATTGGCAAATCCAAATAGCCGAAATGAGATAAATATAAAACTACTTTTAATGTCCCAATTGGACAATTTGAATGGAATGTTATGCCTTTTAATCGAAGAATATTATTATTATTATTATTATTATTATTATTATTATTATTATTATTATTATTATTATTGTTATTATTATTATTATTATTATTATTATTATTATTATTATTATTATTATTATTATTATTATTATTATTATTTGTGACAGACTTATTTATATTAAGGTTGGGAGTTGATTTCATTTATTTGTTTGGATGTGGGTTAAGGGACAAGTTCACCAACCGAGGTGGGAAAATGGTAGGTTCCTGCACGTTCCCAAGTTAGTGTGTGACATGCACAAGCTTAAGTTGGACTGTATTTGAATCGCAGACAGTTGTACTTTGATTTGCTTTAAGCTGTTGTGCAACAATATAAAGTTAAACTGGAAACTTGAAATACTGTGTGCTTATGGAAAATAGATTGAGACATGGCTTACAACTAGTGGTAAACATATTAGCAGCAACTACAGAATTAGGCTCGTTCTCCAAGGTTGACTTGTTAGTCAAGGTCTTTACACCAAGTGTCACGACCTAATTTCACTAATTCGTGCCGGCACCTACCTTTCCCATCTCGGTAGGTAAACCCTTATCCAACAATCATAAAACATTAGTAAAGAGGAAGAAAATAGAATAACGTAAGTCTCACGATAATAATATAAAGAAGTGCGAAAGTAGTGAACATCTAAACCCAGTACCTGGTCTGGTCATACAAGATCAGTTCTATCAATACTACCAGTCTGAATACATAAAATCTCAAATGATGTCTCGAAATAGATTTAAGACATAAATGGTAAGAAGAGTCTTCAGGCAGCAAACATCATCATGCTCACCCTGAATGGACTCAATAGCAAACTCAGAAATCAGCCACGAGGAGATGAAGTGAAACCTGGAAAATACTCTGGACCCATAAAAGAATGCAGCAAGTGTAGGTCAGTACAAACAATGGCAATTAGCACTTGGACCAGGATTGTTACACCTTGGAAAATTTTAATTCGTTTGCATTATAAGTAAACTAACGCAAGCCCAAAGTGGACATAAAGACCTTACGAAGTTAAGGAAGGTATCTAACAATTTTAAGAAGATGCCTTAAAGTTTCGGAGTTAAATGAATCGGCGGAAGCAAGTTCGTTAAATGTTAGAATTGGTGTCATGTTTTTAGGAAGATTTCGCATAATTTGTGCTATACATTGTTTAGAATTATCTTGATAGGGAGTTACAGGGATCCTTATATGGTTAATAAAGGCTTACATAAGTGTCAAGAAGGTATCATAAGGATTGGATGTCAAATGAATCAAAAAGATCGCATTTTCGCAAAAATTGGAGTTTGTGGGCAGTTTGCGGCCGTATACTGAGTTTGATGTGCAGCATACTGGCTGTAAAATTGCCATTTTGGCTGAGCTTATTACCCAGAACCATCCCCATGTTGTGGAGGGAGTATGTGGCCGCAAGTTCAACTTGTTGTGCTGCATCTCCCCCGCAAGATGAGCAGTGGGGCGGTTTTAAGCCCCTTTTAAACTCCAGAAGATCCCAGTTTTCTTATCTACTCTCCACACTTCTCTCCTCATATTATTAGAGTGCTGTTGAAGGTTTTATAACATTCCAAAATCTTCCATACCATCGAAAGAGAAGATCAAACTCAAAAACCCGAAGCTACCTCATGGAAGATGATTGTTCTTGCTTCTATTTGTGATTGTGGTGAATTTTGTCTTGGAAGAAGTTGAGTGAGGTGAATTTCTTCTAGTAAAAGGTATGTTCTTCATCTTATCTCTTATGATTGAGTTGACTTAAAGGTTTAACAAGTCTTGGACAGGAAAAGAATCATAGTGGAGAAGTCACAAGGTATTAAATTGAAGTTGATAGTTATGAGTTGAATTTGAAAAGGAATTTTGGATTAATTTAAGTTTAGTTTGGATTAAATCTTTTGATTACGGTATTTTTGATGTTTTTATTGTTGTTTGGAAGTTGTTTTAGAATTTAGCGGAAGTAGATAAAATAGGGGAAGTGCTGCCCAAATCCGCTAGCTCACTAATTACTCTAGTTTGAACTTATGAATGTTTTCAAGACTTAACTCTAGTATGAATCCTCTTGAATGTAAATTTGCGAGCTTGGGAGGAAAAACTTTTAAGTCGTTAAGGAGACGAAAAGGTATGTTAAGACTAGCTCTTTCCTTCTTATGGCATGCTCACTTCAATACGAACATATATACAAATGTCCTCCATGATGACTCCATTTCTAGAATACTAAAACTTATAGTTCTTGATGTTATTTTGATATTATTGAACTTTGTTTCATGATTATTGATCTTGTTCATTATTATTGATCTCATCTTATGGTAATTGTTCCTTCAAGGTGAGATATAGCGATGATGATGATTCCATAATGGCAATAGGAGGTTTACCGACCTTACGTCACTCCGATAGAGTTATAGCTTTCATTTGGGCTCTCATGTATGCTTTACATATATGTATGTATTTTCTCATACCGCACCACGCTATAGTAGGCCGGGCAGGCACGTAGATGTGCACACCACTGCAGTGGGCAGGTTATGATGTTACCCCAGACGCGGGATGCCCCGGACGCGGGATGATGATGATATGATGATAACACCGAGCCTATATGGCCGGGTACAGTACTATATATGTATGTATGAAAATGTTTTTTTTTTTTTTAAAGTTAAGCATGCATGATACCCGTCTTAAGAGGCATTCAGACGTACAAGTTATTTCTCTTATCTCATGTTTCTTTCATATCTTCATTATATTGTTATTCATGTTTTACATACTCTGTACATCACTCGTACTGACATCTTTTTATTGTGGACGCTGCGTTCATGCCCGCAGGTAGACAGGGAGACGGACCAGACCCCTAGGCCGCATCATCGGCAATTGCACAGGAGTGCTCCATTTACTCTGGAGCTACAGTTTAGTTGGTATTATTCTTTTGTGTACGTATTTGGGCATGTCGCGGTCCTGTCCCGTCTTTATGATGTTATACACTCTATGTAGAGGCTTGTAGGCAGATGTGTATAGTTAGATGTTCTGTAACCTCATCGGTTCACATTTTGTCATATTATTTGGTACCTTTGCCAGCTTGTGTATATATATATGGGCATAGTTTGATGACGAATGAATAGATTTATCTCTTGGACTCATGCCCATATTTATGAGTTACCTTTGTGGTTCACCTAGATATGATTATGAGATGTATGTCAAGAGGTGCTCGGTAGGTTAGCTCTGAGTGCCCGTCATGGCCTTTTGGTTGGGTCGCGACAAGGATTTCCTTTTGCTGCTCCATCACAATTACATTTTACCCATCCACTTGCTGGTAACTTCCATAAAACAATCTTGCAACTGAGGTTTGGCCTAAATTTCTCAAAGAAATCAATGATATCAGGCCATTTCTTTGGAATATTCTGTATGAGCGAAAATCTAGTTCTACCGAACAAATAAATGCTCAAGTTAATCTCATGCAACACCTTGAACACAGACATAGATCCTCCATGCAAAGTTGTATTTCTCCACTTCCATAAGTGCCACAATATGCTGGTTGACACTGCTTTGTAAACAGGTCTCAACTTGTGATGACATGGAGTTTTCCACCACTTTATCACTACTTGCTTTACCTGTGTACAAGTAATAGTAATGCCAGCAGTATTGTTGAACACACTCCAGATAGAAGCTGCAAAATCACTAGTTAAAAACAGATGATGAATGGTCTCTTGTTGATGAGCTCTGCAGCATATACATCTAGAGACAACATTTATCTCTATGGAGGTTAGAACTTCATCAACAGGGATCTTAAACTTCCACAATCTCCATAAGAAAAAGGATATTTTAAAAGGCAAACCTTTGATCCACATGTCCTCATATATCTAAGAAACTTGTGATTTTTGCCTTAGCAGCTCCCATGCACTTGTCACAGAAAAAATACCAGTACTAGTCATTATCCACCAAGGCTTATCCTATTCTTGAGAATTCTCCTTCATCTCTTGTTCAGCAATTATGTGATCAACAATCTCCTCAGGAAATATCTGTTGTAACTTTAAAATATGCCAATTTCCTCCATTCATAAGATCCTTCACATCCTCCACACTCTCATCAATATGAAATTTTTGTGGAAGCACATAATATAAAGTTCCTAACCTTGTCAAGTTGTTGAGCCAAACATTTGCAGTGCCACTTCTAGTTTCCCACCAAATCTCCTGCTCTATATTGTCACTAGCTTCAAGCATCATCTTCCAAACTTGAGATCCACCCTTCCATTGTACATTATGAGGATATTGTTTTTTGCAGTACTTAATCCACATAAAGTTTGACGATAAAAAGTGCACAGTTCTAAACCTCCACCACAGTTTAGCACACAGAGCTTTTGACATATCAAAAATGGATCTAAATCCTAAGCCCCTTTCATGTTTTGGATAGTACATATTCAACCATGTAGACAAGTGCCTTTTTTTAATATCTTCTTTACTACTTCAGGAGAACCTAGCAAAAATCTTATGAAGTTCCTTGATCACACACTTTAGAGGTTTAATAGCAGATAACAAGTGGATTGGAATGCTTTGCAACACACTAGTAATAAAAACTGCTTTTCCCCCTGGAGATAACAACTTTCCTTTCAATGCATGCAGCTTGTCCCTTACCTTCTTGAGGAGATCATTATAATTAAACTTTCTTTTTTCCTAGAATGAGTT
>NC_081347.1:21408432-21558523 GCF_029784015.1 Lycium ferocissimum | reverse complement strand
TTTTTGCAACTCCTCGTTCTTTCATAAAGTTCGTGATGTATATGCCAACATTCATTCCTTACCGTGCCCTTGTAATCCACATTCTCCACAATATTTTGGAAGATAATCATAATGAATCTTAACTTTAATCACATTAATCTCCTTTGTCTCCTCATCCTCAATTTCCATATTAACAGATTTTGGAAGATCTGATAGTAAATCTACCAACATTTTGACACGAGCATAACTGGGTCTAGTACGATTAATGGTAGCAAGATCTAGTTGCAATGGAATTCCAACAACAGTTGCAAGAGAAAACAATGACTCACGACCAAAATATGTTGGCATTAGATTAGGAAATGATATCCAACCTATAACCTTTGAAGTTTTTTCATTAATCTTGAACTTAGAGTCATATATCAATGGTCACATTTGATACGAATATCCATCTTTATTTTGCAGATAATAAGATCCCTTGGAACTCAACTTAATAAATTCCTCCATTAATGACAATCGAATCAATGTGTTCCTAGATCGAAATAATCTGATTTCACGCTTTCCTTTCATCCCACATTGTATGGGAATTATGGTTCTCAACTCCTCCAGTTTTGGTCAGCCATTCGAAAACTTCTCTATGACAAAGATGTTTGAGATTCTCCATAATTTCCATTTCATCTACTTCCTTTTGTGTCCATCGTAGAACTGGAATACCATTAACAAACGACACCTTCTTCATTGGAATGTTGGACATGGAAGTAGGGTTTTGCATGAGATTTAGAGTTGTAGGTTTGAAAAATTCATTATATTTTGGCTTAGAGGCATCTACTTGAGTATGAGTTGTTTGAAGTAATGAAGAGGAAAAGAAAAAGACTGGTCAGCCACCGGGTGTTCGATTTTCATGAGAGTATGGTTCAGGATGCTATCTTGCCTATCACTCCGGATTGTTCTCAAACTGAGGTGAGAGTTCAAACCCCCATCAACAGTTTGCTTAATTCTATCAGATTTCGGGAGCTCAACCAGCTGCAACTACAGTTCCCAAGCCTTATAGTCTGCAGTTACCTGACATTGCTTTACAGTCAGTGTCTACATCTACTATGGTGTTTTGGAGTGGTTAGCATATTCAAATTGCATTCTGAGGAAGTCGGGTAATTTTTGGGCATTTAAATGAGGATTTGAGCACACCAATTTTTTTAGCGTTGTTGCATTTGTCTGGTGTGCATTGCTATCGCGAGGGGAAATATCACGATCTCGAACACTCCAAGCCAAAGAGTCCTCGCGATTGCTAGGAGCAAGAGCGTGATGGTGAAAGGACACGACATGTGCAATGTCATGGCCCAACTCGTGATCGAGCGGGAACGCACACTAACCCTCCTGGTGGCAAACCCTTCCTGTTACTTAACCGTTATTAGTTATTCACATGCAGAAATTAGGTAATAAAAGCAGTCTCAATATCATAGACAAAACGCTAAGTGCGAAAATATGAACGACACCCCAAAGATCTGGTCAAGGCATAGTACAAGAGCCACTATAAAACTACGTAAGTCTGAAATGATAAAATACATAAGTATCTAAAATACTATCTCAAAACAGAATAACATATATCAATAGAGAAGAGTTTTCCAGGCCGCGGATCTAGAACATGGCTCACCCTGGAAACTCGAATAAAAAGCCTCGGGAATCACCCACGGGGTGCTAACGTAAATCATGTGACGAACTCGGCACTCAGAAAATAGTACAACAAGATAGTATCATTACAAACACTACGTACTCCTCGAGTCCATAAAGTTCTAAGTAAACGCCTTACAAGCAAACAACACTCAAAGAATCATCAACCGAGAAATATAAGGAAATATGCCACGAAATGATAAGAAATGCAATGCAAATGAATGATATGCAATGCAATGCAATGGGATATACCTCAAACATGTACACACATGCTTCGGACGGGATATCGATGTCTTGGCAGTCATGACCCGCAGAGGACCCATGGCGTCCCTCTTTCTTTTATTGATTAACTGTCTAGAAATCTCCTCATACTTCTGCAAAATATTCATAATTAAGCTCAATAAGTAGTTATCTGCAGATGTGAAAATGATTGTGTCATCTGCATAAGCAAGATGATTTAACTCAGTACTCCATTTTGGCATACCAAATCCTTTAAAATTCTTGTCCTCAAACAATGCATTTAGTGCCCTTGTAAGAACTTCAGCAGATAGGATGAATAGTGCAGGTGAAAGTGGATCACCTTGTTTAACTCTCCTAGGAGAATGAAAGAAACCATGAGACTGACCATTTATGAGCACAGAATACCAATTATTTGCTAGTAACCTCCAAATCATGTCAATGAAGCTCTCAGTAAATCCCATTCTCCTTAGGAACCTAGTTAAAAACAACCAGGACACCTTATCATAAGCCTTGGTCATGTCAATTTTAATTACTACATTAGCTGGTTTGTCTCTCAATCTAATGTCAGACACAATCTCTTGAACTAACAACACATTCTCAATATTATTCCGCCTTTACAAACCCGATTGGTTAGCGATATCGATTTGCGTAATCTCACTAATCCCGTTAGGAATCACTCTTGAAATAACCTTATTAATGAAGTTGCTAAGGCTAATAGGTCACGTGTCTGAGAATGTCGCTACATTATTCTTCTTAGGCAAAGAACACAAGGTTAGTGTGTGTAATGGACTTAGGAAGTGTATAACCTTCCCAAAAAGCTTTAACCATACTATGTACATCATTACCAACTATATCCCAACAATCTTGGTAGAATAGACCACTCAGACCATCAGGACCACTAGCACTGTCCCCTGATAATTCAAATATAGCATTTTTGACCTCATCAATAGTTGGTATAGCACACTTCATCGCATTATCCTCTTGTCCCACCATTTCAGGAATATGATTCAAGATTAAAGAATCAACATGGTCATTTTCCTGAGTCAATTGCTTCTGATAAAAGGATACTGCTTCATTTGCACGATCATTTGCATTTATTAGCCAAGTACCCTTAGAATCCTTTATCTTTTTCAGTAGAGTTCTTTTCCTACTTCCCTTAAACATATTATGAAAAAAATCTAGTGTTCCTATCTCATTCAAAGAAAGTGATTGAAACTAGCTTTTTGCTTCCAAAATTCCTCCTCATAATGCAAATATTTTTTCATTTCTGCTTGAGCTCTTTGGAGAATCATTCAATTTGTTTCAGATGGCACTTATTCAAACAATTGTTCCTTAACCTTAACTATATATTCCCTGATGTTGAGCTGCTTAAATATATCTCCAAAAGTCTGCTTACTCCATACAGATAAAACAGTTTTAAAATGTTTCACCTTCTGCTTGAAAGAGATAAAGACATCATCTAAATCATCTGCAAACCAGTTATGCTTCACAATCTCCTTAAACCCCTCATTATCAGTCAAGAATTTAAAAATTTTGAACGGCCTCACAAAGTGTTGAGTTTGTCATTACCAGAAAGAAGCATGGGAGCATGATCAGGACCAGTTCTTGATAAACGATCTACTTCCAACTGTCCAAACCAATCTTGAAACTGGTTATTGGGTAGCATCCTATCCAATCTTTTGAAATTACACTCCTGATCTACTCTACCATTCCACCAAGTGATAAGACTTCCCTTGAAATTAATTTTAGATAACTCACAAGAATTGATGCAAAAGGAAAAATCTTCATATTCTTGAGGGAAGACAGGCAAACCGCCAATCTTTCCTTCTTCATTCAATATGACAATGAAATCACCTCCAATCAGCCAAGTAGCAGTCATACCATCTGCCAAACAATACATGCTATCCCATGAAGACAACCTCTCAAGAGCATCACATTGTGCATAAACCAAAGTTACAACCATAGTCTTGTCCATCTCCTGGAAAAAAAGCTTTAGAGTGACTTGTTGAGAGGTGTCCTCTAATACTTCTATATCAATATTATCATTTACAAAGAACCAAATTTTCCCATTACAGTTATTATTGGCATAAGACATGCCAATCCTTCTCCTATACTGATGAATTTTATTAGCATTTTGAAAAGGCTCCATCAATGCAATAAGAAAAAAATTGTGATGTCTGTGCAGCATTTGCACTCTATGGAAAGCCTTCTGAGTTCTTACCGATCTAATATTCCAAAATAATGTTTTGAGAATCATTTGGAACTAGACTTGTGAGCACCCCTATTTGGTATCGCCCTAGTAGGTTGTTGATCAATGATTCCTTGCTTCTTGTTTTTTCGATTACCTTTAACATGAGATTTTGAAGATTTTGGAGAAATAGCAGCTTCTTTACTAACTTTCTCAAGGACCATAGTAACAGCTTCAACATCCTCTATGATATTTGATTCTGCTTTCCCCCCTCTAGGTATTTGTTCCACCCCTGCTGCATCATTTAAGTCAATATTGTGAGACACCAGATCATGCAGTTCCTTCATAGGTGAAACCTTCTTAAATATAGTTAGTCGGTGATCTTGTGAATTAACTATTGGCACTATTCCATGCTTAGAAGATGGAGGCTGATCCTCATGCTGTGATTCAATCCTTAATAGAATAGGTCTAATAATTGATGCCTCTTCACTCTCTGCCCTTAATACTAATTGTCGAGATCGGGCTCCAAAATCGACTTCTCGACGCCATGTAGCCGTCCATACGCCTTCTCCTCCCCGGATCATGATCAACCTCATCACTCTTAGCACACATTACATCATTAGCAACCTGTTTGAAAAACTGAGCGACAGCTCCCCCAACACTCTTTTCATAACCCTTAGCACAAATAACACCATCAACAATCTGATTAAGAGAGTGATCAACATCATCCTCAACACACTTTTTCAAATTCTCATGCTATCTTCAATAGAATCACCATCAAGTTAAAGGATCCATCAAAGATTGACATGATTATTTTGCTTGCTCTCAGAATCTTGATCAAGATTTGAAAGCTCATCAACAATTTCCCTATCTTCAGCTTCCACTCTCTCACTCCAAGTATTTCTTTCCTTATCAGCTCTAGGACTCTTAACTTGTGCAGCATTAACCACTACTAAACCTTCCTACTTGGATTTGGATAGATCCTCCACATCTTTGTTTTTAACCTCCTCTTTGTTGACCTCTTCCATCTGATCATCTTCTTTAAACACATCAAACTTGTTGTGGATTACCACATTTGAATTCTCCACTAGTTGTTGTTGACCATCTCCTTTTCTTTCCCAGCATCTCCTTGTCCTTGTGGGTCAAGGATTCTATTATCCTTGACAACATTCCAATTTCCTGGATCCCCAAACATTCTACTTGACAGAAATCTAGCATTAAATCTCATTCTATTATAGTAATTATTTTTCTTCTTCTTTTGCTTCTGAACTGTAGCAGGAATCACAGATTCCTCCACTGTTTTTCTAGGACAATAACTATTGCTTTTTCTTTATTTCAATACCAGGTTCCTCTACAACATTATTACCCTTTCCATCATTATTGGGCACCTCTTCTTTTTGCAACTCCTCGTCTTCATAAAGTTCAGGATGTATATGCCAACATTCATCCTCATTGTGCCCTTGTAATCCACATTCTCCACAATATTTTGGAAGATAATCATAATGAATCTTAACTTTAATCACATTAATCTCCTTTGTCTCCTCATCCTCGATTTCCATATTAACATATTTTGGAATCTGATAGTAAATCTACCAACACTTTGACACGAGCACAACTAGGTCTAGTACGATTAATGGTAGCAAGATCTAGTTGAAATGGAATTCCAACAGTAGTAGAAAGAGAAAACAATGACTCTTGACAAAAATATGTTGGCATTAGATTAGGAAATGATATCCAACCTATTACCTTTGAAGTTTCTTCATCAATCTTGAACTTAGAGTCATATATCAATGGTCACATTTGAAACGAATATCCATCTTTATCCTGCAGATAATAAGATCCCTTGGAACTCAACTTAATAAAGTCCTCCATTAATGACAATCGAATCAATACGTTCCTAGATCGAAATAATCTGATTTCACACTTTCCTTTTATCCCACATTGTATGGGAATTATGGTTCTCAACTCCTCCAGTTCTGGTCAGCCATTCGAAAACTTCTCTATGATAGCATGTTTGAGATTCTCCATAACTTCCATTTCATCTACTTCCTCTTATGTCCATCGTAGAACTGGAGTACCATTAAGAAACGACACCTTCTTCATTAGAATGTTGGACATGAAAGTAGGGTTTTGCATGAGATTTAGAGTTGTAGGTTTGAAAAATTCATTATATTTTGGCTTAGAGGCATCTACTTGAGTATGAGTTGTTTGAAGTAATGAAGAGGAAAGGAAAAAGACTGGTCAGCCACCGGGTGTTCGATTTTCACGAGAGTATGGCTCAGGATGCTATCTTTCCTATCACTCCTGATAGTTCTCAAACTGAGGTGAGAGTTCAGACCCCCATCAACAGTTTGCTTAATTCTATCAGATTTCGAGAGCTCAACCAGCTGCAACTACAGTTCCCTAGCCTTATAGTCTGCAGTTACCCGACATTGCTTTATAGCCGGTGTCTACATCTACTAAGGTGTTTTCAGAGTGGTTAGCATATTCAATTTGCATTTCGAGGAAGTCGGGTAATTTTTAGGCATTTAAATGAGGATTTAAGCGCACCAATGTTTTTAGCATTGTTGCATTTGTCTAGTGTGCATTGCTATCGCGAGGGGAAATATCACGATCTCAAACAGTCTAAGCCAAAGAGGCCTCGCAATTGCTAGGAGCCTTGATGCGATGGCGAAGGGACACGACATGTGCAATGTCATGGCCCAACTCGTGATCGAGCGGGAACCCACACTAACCCTCCTGGTGGAAAATCCTTCCTGTTACTTAACCATTTTTAGTTATTCACATGCGAATGTTAGGTAATAAAAGCAGTCTCAATATCATAGATAAACGCTAAGTGCCAAAATACAAACGACACCCCAAAGATCTGGTCAAGGCATAGTACAAGAGCCACTACAAAACTACGTAAGTCTGAAATGATAAAATACATAAGTATCTAAAATACTATCTTGAAACAAAAAAACATATATCAATAGAGAAGAGTTTTCCAGGCCGCGGATCTAGAACATGGCTCACCTTGGAAAATCGAATAAAAAGCCTCGGGAATCACCCAAGGGGTGCTAACGTAAATCCTGTGATGAACTCTGCACTCAGAAAATAGTACAACAAGACAGTATCATTACAAACACTGTGTACTCCTCGAGTCCATAAAGTTCTAAGTAAGCGCCTTACTAGCAAACAACACTCAAAGAATCATCAACCGAGAAATATAAGGAAATGTGCCACGAAATGTTAAGAAATGCAATGCAAGTGAATGATATGCAATGCAATGCAATGGGATATACCTCAAACATGTACACACATGCTTCGGACGGGATATCGATGTCTTGGCAGTTATGACCCGCAGAGGACCCATGGCGTCCTTGCACCACTCGCTCTGAAATGTCCTATTGGTTCATGAGCACACACTTTATGCACCAGAATGTTACCTCGGATCACGAACACATACTTTCCTCTCCGAAATGTTACCTCGGATCACAGGCTCTAATCTCTCTTTTACGCAATTAGGCAATGACCTTGGATGCTACACTCTCTCACTTATCATCATTAGTACCAAGTCACAGTTCATATTAATGTATCATATGAAATGAGGATGTATGCCATCCATGATATCATTATCAACAGTAAATAATAATCAAGATCTCATTCGTGTCTTATCATAAGTACACATCATAATTCTATCCTATTTTCATTATCCGTCCTTTTTTCGATGATAAGTGACATAACAAGAGAGAGATGGATGCAACACAATCACAATAGAAAATAGGGCGACAAGACCAAAATATCAAACAAGGCGACAAGCCCAATCACAACAATAATGCAACAAGTCACATAACAACAACGTAACCAACCTAATTGGATTTCACCTCGTACCATCCCCGAAGGCCTAACATGCTTTCCCTGTCAATATCTAACTCTGCACAAATGCTTCACTAAGTGGAGTCTAACTAAAAGGTAAACCGTAACCTACCTCGAAGGCCGAGCAGGTGCCACGAACCCCAAGCTAATGCATTTTCCTTTCGAAGAGTCTCATAATGATCAACGCGTATCAAATATGAATTCCACGTCAAAACACAAATCTATGGATACTCATTTTGTCATACTTTTATCCGGAACCCAAAAATAGACCTAAAATATCCAAACTCGAGCCCTAAGGGTAAAGCCATAATTTCATTAAAAAAATTGGGTTCAATATAGTCAAAATAGTACTCTACTAGTCTAACCGTGTCCAATGATACCGATATTGCTATATTTTAATTCGAAATCCAAAAACGAACCAAAAAGGTAACCCCGAGCCCACAAGGGTAAAACTGTAATTTTGACTTAAATTCACCTTACCCATAGTCTAAATAGTAAGAATCTCGAAAATATTTGAAATCCATTATAACAATGCATTTGGTTGTTATAGTCTTTCTGACACTTTTGCCCCTTTTCAAGCTTGGTTAGCTCACTTTTGTCCTGAGGGAACTGTTAACACGCTTCCCAAGGTATCTGTATCGGATTCGGGTGACTTTTTGTGAAATTTTAGCTTCAAGCAAAAAGGATTGACTTAATGTTGACTTTTGAGTAAATTGACCTTTTCAAAGATCCGTCGATTCCGAGAGGTCCGGATGGTCGTTTAGAACTTGTGTGTATATCTGGTTCGGTTCCTAATGCACTCGGATCCATTTTGGGACTTGGATTGGAAAGTTGGAATTGAGGTATCAGGGGTTGACTCGATCAACGAGACCTCCATCAGGAATTTTGAGGCCACGAGTGCGTGTTTTTATGTGGGTCTGTGTATATGGTTTATAAGCAGATGGCCTCGGGACTTGGCCGGGAGTTAAGTTGAGACTTGGGAAATAATTGGGATTTCTGGTACCTAGTGACCGCCAGGGCGGCACCGCCGTGGCGGCGTGATGGCCGCTGGGGTGGCCAAGCTTTTTTTGCCTAACCGTCTCAACGGTCTGAGTGGACGTCGGGGCGGTGGCGCCGTGGCAGTCCCAATGCTGCCGGAACGGTATCGGGCCTGTTATTTTCATTAAGTGTGTATTAGGAGCACTTAGTCTATCATTTATTACCATTACGAAAATTGAGCTCTTGGGGATTGTTCTAGAAGATTCTTGGGGAAAATTCTTGGTGGTAAGTCCTGCTAATCTCCTTACTAATTCCTTGTTCCTAATCATCTTAGAATCCCTTTTCCTGGTTAGTTCCTTAGTGATGGAAGATAAAAAGTAGATATAATGAATTTTCTACTTAGGCTTTTAAATGATGAAATTGATTGGGTATATGCTAGATTGTGATGTAATTTAGGTTGTTAGTTATATATCTATCTTCCAATATTAGTGTTGAATCCTTGAATCTAAGAGTTAGGGTTTATACCCAAAATTGGGGTTTTGCTTGGATTTTGAAATTGGATGAACCCTTGAGTTAATTTAGCAATTAGTTGATGGGTTTTGATCACCTAGTGTTCAATTTTACCCCCGAATTTCCCATTTTACCCTTTTGGGCCCCGTTTCCCCAATTTCTATGGTTGGTTTTGACCCAATCTAAATGATAGCAATATAGGTATCGATCTTCATGATTTTTAATCTAGATTTCAATTATGCCTAGACTTTCTTGATCTTGAGGCTTAGCGAAAGGGCAAGGCTAAGGGGTGATTGTTGGTGTATTGATGTTCGGCCATCCAGGTAGGTTATGGTTTACCCTTGGTGAGACATCATGTAGCGAAACATATATTTAGATGATATTGCCGGAGACAACATATAAACCTTCGGGTATGAAGTTGGGTTGGATAATGCCTTAGGTTGGGCCCTGTTGTGTGATTGGGGCTAGCCACCTTGTTGTGTTGTGACTTGATTGTTCTATTGTGTTGGCATGATGCCACGTGTTGATAGTAGATATTGGGAACTGTTGTTCCATCTTGATTGTGATATTGAAGTATCTTACTTGTTGATGTCGATACGAGAATGGAGTTCTATATGACTTGTGTAGTATTTCATGATATTATTGGCGTACCCATGTTTGGTACTTGTGATATTGATTTGATTATTGATGTTGACACATACATTGCACGCATTCTCATCCTTTATGATATACTGTTGATACATTATTGATAGTTGATGAAACACTGTGATGAGCTGGGCTCGGTTTGGATGAGAGTGATGTGAGAGTCCGATAATCGTGGATTGGGTGAGTGCATGGACTTCGCAAGTCCCTCAGGATGGTGCTGGTGAAAAACCTCTGTGGGCAAAGATTCGTGACGAGTAGCACCTAGACTTCGCAAGTCAACTTGGGTTGTGCTCCCAAGACTTTGAGGTATTCTGTCCGGATTACATGCGTATACAGCATTACATGGCATTGCATTTGCATTCATACATTATTGCATTGCATTACATTGCATCATGGCTTATATTATGATGATTTGGTGCTTTACTTGTGATGTTGGTTTCGGATTGGACATATTGAGACTTGACACATTTGGGTTTAGATGCTCTACTTAGGCAATGACGTGTACTTGGTTCCGATTATGTTTGACTTATACTTGTTGATTTATCTGCCTATCTTGCTTTATTGTCTGGATTATGTTAGCTATACTTAGTCGGCCTATAATACCTACCGATGCGTGGTTTGTCTTACACCGCACTTCTTTATTCTTTTATGAGTGCGAGTACCGGGTTGGGTCTTTTCGTCTCCGTGGTGATAGTCGCTATCGGGAGCACTTCGAGTTTACGGGGTGAGCATGAGACGTTCGCTGCCTTGAAGACTCCCCTTATTATGTTTTACTTTTCCATTCTGAGACATAGACAGATTTGATGTATTATTATATTCCAGACTTGTATATTTTCATTTAGATGCTCTTGTATGGATTAGACCAGACCCTGGGCGTATTCCTTAATCCGCACTTTCTTCTATATTATTATCGTAAGACTTATGTGATTATTCTCTTCCGCTTTATTTATTTATTTATTTATGTCTTTATTTTTGTTGGGTTGAGAGTTCGCTTACAGAGGTGGAAAAGGTAAGTGGCCGTATGGCTTAGCCAAATTGGGTCGTGACAAGTTGGTATCAGAGCCCTAGGTTACCCGGTCTATAATACAAGGGCTTGTCTAGTAGAGTCTCGTGGATCGGTACAATGAGCTCTGTACTTATCTGCGAGAGGCTATAAGACATTTAGGAAACTTCCAATTCTTTCATTCTCTCATGCGACTTCATTCAAATTGGTATCTAGTCGATTCCAATTGGTATCTAAACTTTCTTATCTTAATCACCCACGGAGGGTGGACACTCGTCCTTAAATTTTTATGTGAATGGTTGATCTATGACGTGTGGTGGCTCGGTGCGAGATGTGTTATTCTGATTCGGGAAAGTGATCAAGTTTAGTCTCTAGTTATGGCCTGAGGTCGACTAAGATTAGTTCACGGAACACATTATAAAATCAATAAGATAAACAGATAAGTCCACGTACGCCCTCAAGACTCCCGATATAGATAGTTACACTGATACGAACTCACCTCTCTAACTCCTAATTCTTCCATTTCCCTTATTCCTACCCTGTTACCAGTTATCCGACTAGTCAAGTGTAGTCCTAATTTGTATTTCCTTTTGGGCCAATTGATTAGTTCTTATCTTCGAAATTACACTAACGTCTACTTCCTAGTTATTATCCTGAGAGCTTTCTATCTGGTTCACTTGCTAAGATATAATGCATCCACGGAACATACTCATCACACTTCCACCAAACACTGAAACTCTCTAAATCCATCAGACTAAATGCAGAACTTTGAAACTTAATAATTCGTTCTTACGCCAACACCTTCATGAATGATCAAAACGCCTCAGATAGTATAACACAATTATAGGAGATGCACAATATAGATGTGATGGAATGACAACATGTAAATATGAGGACATGAAGGTATAAAATGCAATGCAATTCAGTGCAATGCGGTGCAATGATCAACCACACACTATACATACATGCTAACTAGTGTTATTGCCTAGTAGTCATGACCTGCAGGGGACCCATATTGTCCATGCACCCTCGTTCCGGATTCACTCCTCGTACCCGAGCTCACAACTAGGCCACATCCTCACCCTCGGTCAAATGTGCCTGTTCATATATGTATATATATATCTATGCTCCGCATCACTTCCAATGATTGATTATCAAGTAGTACCACATAATCAACCCAACTTGGCCATAAACACCGGATAACACAACAGATGCTTACTCAGACTTTCCGCCCCATGCCTTGTTCCATAATCACATGCAAATATATGCAATGATGCTAATGAATGAATCAATGTCATAAAATATGCCCTTGATAGTGTACACTAATATGCTTTCACTTCAACTCACCCAATGCCACCATTTTTATTGACACGAATGGACAGCCATAATGAATATTACAGTTGACTCAAAAGTTTATTGCGGAAATTAAATATACCTTGGAAATTTATTGTGGAAATTAAATGTACCTTGGAATAATTATGCTAATCTACAAGGTAACCTTCCTTAATAGCGGCAAGTGGTCTCTCCCGAATCCATAATACGTAAATGTTAACAAAAACTAAGAACTTAGAATCCATTTATACACTCGTTGTTATCCTAATTACTATATATATGTACAACTTCCATTAAATTATGAACATATCCATCCGAACTCCGTGTCCGAAGACCTAATCATGCTTTCTCCCATCAATTCTATATGTGTATATGACTCACTAATCAAAGTCTAACTTAAGTAAACCGTAACCTATCTCGATGATGAATAGCTATTCGAACTTCCATAAAGTATCCACCCTTCTAGCCTTTATCCGAAATCCGCAAGAGATAATAGTTATAGGGAAAGATATGGAGAATGTTGGAGAAGCCTCTTTTCTTCGTGTCAAGGGTTTTTCTTCATGTAAAACCTAATAGCAGCTTTAGAGGGTCTTTTATTAAAAAGGAGGGCGAAATATAAAACTAAGTATGGAAAAATGCGCATTCTGGTCTGTGACGTTCGCTGCGGCAGACATCAAGCTCGCTATAGTGAGACCGCTGCGACGGTAACCTGGCTGTTACGGCGGACCAATTTTTCTGCTCGGGCCCACGATTTTTAACTCCTTCCGAAGTCTAATTTTCCCACTATTAATATTTTAAATACCCCATAGGGCTTATCTTTTAAGGTCTTATGCCTCAATTTGGATACGGGCTTATAAAGTATTAAATAACAATCGGGCAGGTCATTACAACAAATGTCCATCATTCCAGCCCAATATTATTACACACTAATCTTCTCCATGGCACCTTCTGAAATTAGCCCTTGAGTTTGACATATATTTGCTTAGTTGAAAATTGTTGTATCTCCTGAATGTCATTCATTGAGTAACCTGCCTGATTAAATTACTTTGTTACCTTTAGTATTTTCTGAACAATCTAAGATGCCTGCTTTGGTATGTCATTTACCATGTCTATGTTCCTCTCATATTAGTGGTGGATCCATTTCACCCACAACTTATCTTGTTTTGCATATATATTCCATAGCAGCTTGCATATAGTTGCTTTGTTCCACATTTCAACATCAAGAATTTTCAATCCACCAGCTGACAGCTTTCTTTGACATATCAGTTCAACCAGTCCACATGAAGTTCCTACAAGTTGCTTATATAGCTTGGATGGTTTTCTTTGGCAACACAAATACTTGTGCCCAGAACACTTGGATTGAAAACAAAAATGATTTGATCAACTGGACTCTACCAAAGATAAGACAAGAATTTGGTGGTCCATGACTTAATTCTTCCTAGCATTTTGTTTAACAATGGTTGGCACTAAACAATGGAAACCCCTAAGAACCTAGAAGGCAAACTCCCCTTACCCATACCAAGCAGATTCATAATTTCCTGCTGCACTTCATCTTTTATACCACCACAATACACTGAACTCTTACCAAGATTAGCAATGAGTCCCGATGCTTGGGAGAATAGGGTGAATTTGTCAAAAAGAAGCTTTACTGACTCAACATCACCCCTATAAAATACAAGCAGATCATCTACAAATCCCAACTAGATAATCTTTAATCTACTACATTTAGGATGGAAGTGGAATTTTGGATTGTGCCTCAGCTATTTAAGAAGTCTACTAAAGTATTCCATTGCCATTACAAAGAGGAAAGGAGAGAGAGGGTCCCCTTGACTTAGCCCTTTCTTTGCTTCAAAAGGGGTAGTAGGTTGACCATTTATGAGAATATAGTATGAGACTGTCTTAACACACATCATGATCTAGGACACAAATTCATTTGGAAAGTTTAAAAGCCACCAAGATTTGTTGCAAAAATCCCTATTCCAAGGAATCATAAGCTTTCTGCATGTCAATTTTGAGCATGCATCTAGCTGATAATCCCTTCCTAGTGTAACCTTTTATTAGTTCATGCTTAAAAATATGTTGTCTATTATTATCCTTCTTAGTACAAAAGAAGCCTGACTACTATCTATGATGTTGCTCATAGCTTTCTGTAATCTTTTTGTTAGTACTTTTGAAATAAGCTTATACAACATTGTGCAACATGAATTAGGTCTAAATTCTTTGACATAGAAGGGTTATGTACCTTGGGAATCAATGTTACTATTGTGCAATTTATAGCTTTGAGCATCTTCTTTGTCTCGAATATATGAATGATAGTAGCTGCTACTTCATCACCTATGACTGGCTATGCCTTCTTGAAAAAACTAAACTAAATCCATCACAACCAGGTGCTTTAAGATCAGAGATGTCCTTCAAAGAGGATTCAATTTCCAGCTTAGTTATGGGTGCTATGAGGAGTAGTTGTTGATCTCTTTTCAGTAAAGGCCCATTGCTCATAGTATCAGGCTGGATTCCAGGCAGTTCTGTAGCACAAGACCCTAGCAGACTCTTGTAGAATCTTATGATCTCTTTTTCTACTTCACTTTTGCTTTGTATTATTCTACCTGTATCAGATACCAGTTTCTTGCTATGATTTTGATAGATTCTACTCTTCACACTTACAAAGAAGTATGCTGAGTTAGAGTCACCCAATCCCAACCATTGGCAGACTTTTGCCTTAAAACACTCTCTTCCACAAGGTCCTATTTCTCCAAATCCAACTTTAGTTGTTTCTTTCTTTCATGCAATACTTGATCATCATATATACTTCTCAATTGTTGCTAAATGTCACTCAACTGCTGCCTGATTTCTTGAATCCTCTAGTCAACTTGTGAGAATTCCTTCTGGTTCAATTCCTTCATGGCCCCTTTCATAACCTTTAACATTTTCCATATTATTTCCATTGGGCTCCCCTGGACCTGTGTACTCCACACACCTCTGACATAGGGCATGAAATCAGTGTGTTGTGCCAGGTGTTTGAGGAATCTAAATGGTTTTGCAGCTTAATCCTGATAGTGCTCCATTGTCAGACACAAGAGTGTATGATTAGAGAATTGGGGATCCATGACAGTAACTTCAAGGTGAGGCCATTTACTAAGCCAATCAGGGTTCGTTAATGCCCTGTTAATTTTACTTAACACATGGTTATTGGTCCAAGTAAAGAATCTTCCAACTGCTTTCATCTCAGTCAGACTAGTATTAGTTAAGCATGCTCAAAATCTTTAACTTCAAAGATCCACTATCTGGCTACCATTCATTCTGTCCTCCCCTCTAAGTACAATATTGAAGTCCCCCATTACTAGTCATGGGTTGTGTACCAAAGGTTCTAGTGCTTCCAAGTTGTCCCATAAAGCCTATTTTGTCTCAATAGTATATAGTCCATATAATGCTGTAAATTCGCTTTGATCCCTTTTGCAAGGGACTCAATCATGCAATGTATAAACTAATCATTATTATGTAAAATAGTCACATCTAGAACATGCTCATGTAAATGTGATCTTCATCTAAGCATCCAAAGAGTTCTACGTCAAATGGCCATCCTCAAGTCTCTTTAAGAACATCACCTACGATAGTAACAAACTATCGCTAAGCATAAAGCGTAGTGGCACATAAACTTAACTAACACTTAATATAAAAATATATATGTAAGGAGTACAAGAATAAGTTCTAGGAATAAGCTTGTCACAATCACCATCAAGAACTAAATGAAGGTACAATCTTTTCAAGAAAATAAAATATCAAATATTAAAATAGTTCAAGCTATCAATATTCAAAATCTCAAATATCAAGAAGCTTTCCAAAGCAAATCTAAGAAAGTTCACCATTTGGTTAATTTCACCCAACACATACATCATGCAATCACATCAAAGCATAATCGAATAACAAGAAGGACCGGAGTCCCAAATCAAGTAGGGTCGTCACCCAATAATACTTAAGATGGACCAAGATCCATAATTAAGATGAAATGTCAATCCAAAGTCAAGATGGGACAAGATCCGAATAATCACAAGAGGCATGCCAATATAAGTGACAAAGTCACTATCACAAGAAGGACAAAGTCCCAACGAGAATGCAATAATGCTCAAGCAATCTGTATATATGGGCAAGTTAGTTTGTCTTACAAAAGAATTACACATTATACCAAATGATATTCAAAGTTGCCGAGTGACTCAAAGTATTCATACTCAATTAAACTTAGCGAAATAAGAATTTAACTAGCAACAACCGAATAGGATAGCAAATTAAAGTAAAGGTGAGTTTTACCCAAGCTTAAGATATTCAAAATACTTCAACTAAATAAAGTGTGAAATTCAAGAATATGTGCAAACCTTGGAGCTTTAGCGCCTCTAAAGCTCAAAGAAAAACACCAAGAAGTTACAAATCCCCAAAGCAACGATCAAACAATTATATCGACTTCCTTAGCTTTTACAAGAGCCTCTTGTATCTTAAATATACAATGGAGTACTCACTTTAAGGTCTAGAGTTTAAAGATATAGAAGTTAGATCACGACGAACAAAACGGGGCTAATTGGTTCACCACTATTACTAGTTTTTAAATAGAAAAAACCTGGACAGTAGCTATGTGCTGCACTGCAGCCCATTTTTGACATAGTAAATAGAGGAATTAGGATTTTTGCAAAACACAAAAGTTGTGGATAATTTTCTTATCTTTCTACAGCCTTTTGAATCACCAAACTTCAACATATAGATAAAAAGTTATGGTCAAAATGCTAACTGCTGCCAGCTCCAAAAATGGGATTAAATTGTCTTACTTCAAGGTTTCAAAATCTCTAACAAAAACTTGAATATTTCACCCAAAAAAAAGTGGAATAACAAGCTTACCACAAGAGTGATTGAGCTTCTTCACAAACCCAAAACCTAGGATTTTCAAAACAAGGCTTAACCTATTTGATTCTTGGTGGTAACATTCCAAAATATATTCAAAGCATGAAAACTAGAAGGATCTTAATGATATTTGGAGAGTAGTTTATGTGGATTGAAGTCTCTAATGGGGGGTTTAGGAGGAGAAGAAGAAGAAGAACAAGTAGAGAGTGGGGGTGAAAGAAATGGTCTTTTCTCTTTGAGGTAGAAAGGCAGTACCCCTTAAATGGGTCTAAGATCAAACAAAAACTAAAAATTTAAACTCAAGAAAAATAATAAAAAGTATTTACTACAAGAACAAGATTATTTAAATGCCAATAATAAATTTAGGGTGTTACACCAATTGTTCCCGTCCATTAGTGGAGATTGATCTATCCAATTCTCTTCCTTACGCCTTCGTCCCATAAGACAAGAAGTACTCTTACAAATATACCCTAAGCAATCTTACTTCGTTACACTTTACCACAAAAGTCGTCTTTCTTGTCCTTATCCTCAACTTCCTTTCATTATCTTAACACAGCCACTATCCTCTTGTCGAATCTCCTCCCTAAGTTACACTTGTTTCCTGATCTTGACATCAATATTCTTCCGTTGCTGAATTGCTGACTTGCCATTGATACACTTGTGCCACATATCTGTCATATTAAACTTTTACGATCCCAAAACCTTTCCATACCAACTAGAGAATTTCTGATCATGGCTGAAAACTGAAACTGGCCACACGCCCGTGTCAGAATAACACATCTCGTACCTTATCGCGTCACGTCATATCAAACCGTTTGCATAAGAGTCCCCCCTCCATCCGTGAGAGAATAAGACAAAGATATTCAGATACCAATTTTAATCAACTAGACACCAATTTGAATGAAGTAGCACGAAAGGAATGAAGGAACTGGAAATTTCCTAATTATCCTATAGCCTTTCGCAGATAGGTACAGAGCTCTTCATACTGATCTACAAGACTCTACTAGACATGCTCTTGTACTTGTAAGACCGGTAACCTAGGGCTCTGATACCAACTTGTCACGACCCAACTTATGGTCGAGTGGGCACCCACACTAACCTTCCTGGTGGGCGAAACCTTCCCGTTACTTAACCGTTTTTAGTTATCACATGTGGAAATTAAGTAATAAAAGCAGTCTCAATATCATAGATAAACGCTAAGTGCGAAAATACAAATGACACCCTAAAGATCTGGTCAAGGTATAGTACAAGAGCCACTACAAAACTACGTAAGTCTGAAATGATAAAATACATAAGTGTTTGAAATATTGTCTCAAAACAGAAAGACAGATATCATAAAAGAAGAGCTCGGGCCGTGGATCTGGAACATGGCTCACCCTAGAAACTCGAATAAGAAGCCTCAGTTATCACCCACGAGGTGCTGACATGGATCCTGTGATGAACTCTGTACTAAAAAAAAAGTAAAGCAAGGTAGTATCAGTACCAACACTCTGTACTCGCAGGTATCATAGGCTGACGACAACAATTAGTTTAAATATATAAAAGAGAGAAATTAACAAGTAGGCATATAAGCAATCAAGCATAATCACTAAGTAATAGGAACCACAATAAATCTCCATAATCTCAAGTGATGATAGCCTGGGAGGAAGTCTCTACTCCTCGAGTCTATAAAGTTCTAAGTAAACGCCTTACAAGCAAACAACACTCAAAGAATCATCAACCAAGAAATACAAGGAAATATGCCATGAAATGATAAGAAATGCAATGCAAGTGAATGACATGCCATGCAATGCAATGCAGTGGCCAATACCTTGAACCTGTACACACATGCTCCGGACGAAATACCGACGTCTTGGCAGTTATGACCTGCAATGGACCCATGGCGTCCATATACCACTCGCACCGGAATGTCCCATCGGATCACAAGAATATACTTTCTGCTTCGGAATGTTACCTCAGATCACAGACACACACTTTCCACTCTGGAATGTTACCTCAGTTCACAGACTCTCATCTCTCTTTTACGCAATCAGACAAAGACCTCAAATGCTACACTCTCTCACTTATCATCGGTACTTAGTTACAGTTCATATCAATGTATTATATGAAATGAGGATGTATGCCATGCATGATATCATTATCAACAGTAAATAATAATCAAGATCTCATCCATGTCTTATCATAAGTACACATCACAATTCCAGCCTATTTTTATTATCCTTCCTTTTTTCAATGATAAGTGACATAACAAGAGAGAGATGGATGCAACACAATCAGAATAGCAAATAGGGCGACAAGGCCAAAATATCAAACAAGCCGACAAGCCCACATAATAAAAACAGAACCAACCTAATTGGATTTCACCTCCACACCATACTCGAAGGCCTAACATGCTTTCCCTATCAATATCTAACTCCTACATATGCTTCAGTAATTGGAGTCTAACCAGAAGGTAAACTATAACCTACCTCGAAGGCCGAGCAGGTGCCACGAACCCCAAGCCAATGCCTTTCCCTTTCGGAGGGCCTCGAAATGAACAATATCTATCAAATATAAATTCTACGCCAGAATACGAATTTATGGATACTCATTTTGTCATACTTTTAGCCGGAACTCAAAAATGGACCCAAAATAGCCAAACCCGAGCCCCAAGGGTAAAATCATATTTTTGTTGAAAAATTGGGTTCAATATGGTCAAAATAGTGCTCTACGAGTCTAAACGATTCCAATGATACCTATGTTGGTATACTTTAATTCTAAATTCAAAAATGAACACAAAAAGGTAAACCCCGAGCCCACAAGGGCAAAACTGGAATTTTTACATAAATTCACCTTAGCCATAGTCTAAATAGTAAGAACCTTAAAAATCTTTAAATCCATTCACAATCAACCTTCAATTTGATAAATTAATTGAAAACCCACTTCCATGAAAAATCCCAAATTCTAATATCAAATCATGAATTCAATGATGAAATTCCAAGTTAATCGAAGGTAGAATCATAAAAAGGAACGTTACAAACTCAAAACTTAAAGAAACTTGAAGAACGCCGTTGAAATCACCTAAGTCCATCCATGAATCGACTCCCAAATCAAGATTTCCACTTCCTTATCCTTAAAGCTCAAAACCCTAATTTTCCCCAACCAAATCATGAAATAAACGCTAATAGATCAAGGGAATCATGGGGAAGTCATAAAAATAAAGATTAGAATCTTACCCTCTGTTTAAAACAAGAAAAACGCCGTGAAAATCGCCTAAATCGGAGCTCTAGAACTCAAGATATGCTCAAAATACTAAATGAACGAAGTCAGAAATTTTTAATACAGGGATTTTCGCTTTAGCGACCACTGGTTCGCATCAGCGACCACACCATAACCAGCAACATCCCAAACATCGTTTTTAGCACCCGAAACTCATTCGGAACCTCCTGGGCATAAATCATATATACTTGTTGATCATAACACACGCTACGAACCTGATCGCGCACTTCGAATTCCCAAAAGAGGTCATCTTGACCCAATGTTGACCGTGGTCAACTCCAATTCTTTAACTAGTTTATCAACCAATGATCCAAATCACACCCGAACCCTTTGGGAACCGAACCAATGACTCTACTAAGTCATAAATCACATTTCAGACCTAATGGAACTGTCAAAATTCCATCACATGCACGTTTACCCAAAAGTCAACTTTTGGTCAAACTTCTCAAACTTAGAACTTCAAAATTCCAAAACTTAGATTTTCTTCTCCGATTACCTTGGGAATAGCGCCACCCATCCCCACAAGCCAGAAACATCAAACGAAGCTAACTGAACCAACAAATTTTGAATACGGGTCTTATTTCTTCCCGTGCCCATCTTTCCACCATAAATAGGTATATTAAACTAAAATCAACTTAATTGTCAAAAACCAACCAAACAAACTCTAAAATTAGCTTTGTCAATTTCTACATATCTTAAATATTTTTCAAATCAAACGAAATCTTTAGATTGCCAATTAGAGCACGTTTTCCCTAAATAATTAATTTATCCAAATAATTGAATACCGGATTTCCAAAATGAAACCTTCTCCCAAAGTAACCATCTGGTTGAGTTCGAGTTTTGCAACCATGCCAAAATAATTGTTACAAAGCTTCTGGAATAGATGACACATAAAATAGAGCATCATTTCTCAAAATGACCGATCGGGTCGTTACAGGCAGAGCCTTACAGTCGCAAGGAGGTTGGCCACTATCACGTAGGGCAAGGGACCAGCGCCTACTACATTCGCAAAATAGTGGGCCCGACAGACTAAAACATTATCCAATTCGAACTCATTGTTCAAAACACAATTTTAGGGGTTTTAGACCTCGGTTTTGGATAATTCTTAAAGCAATCTTCTTGATTCTTCAAGTGGGCAAGTATCTAATCTTAATTTTAGTAATTCCCCATTATTACCAATGTTTAATAGCGTTTTAATCCATGAATGTTGAAGATTTTGGAGTTTTCGCCTTAGAATTTTAGAGAGCATATGTAGGGGAATTGGGGAACGATTAATGATTAGAACTGGATGAAATTCGGGATTCGATACCTTTGGAGTATGGGTAATTCATTTCTAAAAGAAATTTATCTTTTTACCTCAGAGGTTCGGAGTTGATTTTTTGACCGAGTTATTTTTATATCAATTAGCCTCCTTTAATCGAGTAAAACGTGTTTTTGAATAGATTGAAGCTTTTGTAGGCGTTACCGAAGGGTAAACCCATCCATTGACTTGTGGCACTTAGGATCGAGGTAAGTTAACACCTAACATTTGGTAAAGAATATTTCTCTTTAATTTGGGATTAGGTATGTTTGTTAGACCTAACTCTTTTCAAAATTTGATATGCTCAAATTACACCTAACAAATGGTGTAAATAGGAAAATATAGTAACCCAACAAGGTTAGGGTCCCAAAGGGAGTAGAGTGTGAAAATGTTACCATAGTAGTGTGGCACTTAACTTTTGATCTAGTTTCGTATTCCGGTAAGTGTGTAAAAAGAGGTTTTTGTTTCTACTAGCTATTTTGATTTGATTGTAATTAATTGGATTAAGAAATCAAGGTTGTGTCCCCTTTAGATGAGATATAATATTATAGGTGTTATTCTAATGGATTATTGTAAGGTATGCACTTAATCTATAATCGACTTCAAAATATTTTCCAATAATTAGAAAGTATTTTTCTTTATGATTTTTCCAAATATAAAAGAGTTGAAATTAAGAACGATTAATTTGTGCCAAGTAAACTCTTCTTATCCCTAAGTGAGTTTATTAAATGAGGGTTAACGCCTCGAGTTCTTATTATTCATTCCTACCAAACCCTAACTCACTTTCCCAAGTAAAGTAAAGGCTGATGGCTTAAGTCAATGTTTGCAACCAGCAACCAACATTAAAGAATAAGACATAAGTAAAGACCAATAACCCATTATCCGTATATTCAATAGCAAACACCCATTCACATAACAACACTCATTTGGTCCCAACCTTTGTAGGAAAATTAGCTACTCGTGATATTTTATGTAAAACAAAGCATTAAAGAAGTCATTAAAGCTTACAATATGAATAAAGAAGATGAAAAGATGGAATCTTGTCCTCAAAAGCTACAACAATACTGAGTATTCAATGCTATGGAGTAAAGGAACAAAAACTAAAGACAGATGACCCACAAAACCCTAAACAAACTATTTATAAAGGTCCAAAAATGCGGAAATACATATGAAAAAATTGCCTCCGGCGGAACCAAGTACGGAGCGTACAAAATAAGTACGGTCTGTAACTTTTTATACGGTTGATCAACTCAGAATTAGGTCTTCTTTTATGCCCGAATGTACAGCCCGTACTTAGGAAGTACGGTCCATACCTTGCTCCATAGTTTCTTCTCTCAAAGGGACTTTAATGTACGGTGTGAAGTACGTCCCATGAAACATTATATAGTCCGTACAATCCACCGTATCAAGCATTCTCAATTATTGGGCATTATGTTTCTTGCATCCAGGTACGGTTGGGATGTATGGCCCGTACAGATGCAATGTACGGTCCGTACTTCTCTTCTTTTCTGGACTTTTGGTGCAATTTTCTTGTTTTTGTCTTTTGGTCATCAATTACTTGTAACACAACAAAAACACATCAAAACGACACAAACTCACAAAAAACAAGTAAAACTTGTCATCAAAAGGCATCAAGTGTGTTGTCATTCTAGGCACATAAACACCCTCAACTTAATGTCTTTGCTTGTCCTTAAGCAACTAAAACAACACACAAAGACTAACACAAACGCTCTGATATCATAAAGTAAAAATGTCTACAATAGTTTTGGCTCAGAACTACCGGCATGCACGTTTCTCAAGAACAACCCCTTTCACATTTTCAAACAAGATACATCACTCAAAATTGTACAATTCACAATGAAGCTTCAATCAATGACATCATGTTATTGCAAATATCAATGTACACACAAATGATGCTTCGGGTAGTCACTCACTTTCACAAGTTTCTTCAACCCTTATGCCCTCACAAAGACCAAAGAATGTCCTATACACACATGTATAAGAATAACCGGGGCATAGACAAAGGAGAAGAGAAGACACTCACATTGCAAAGAAGTTCATACACCACAAATGCAAATGCCATATGCTTGACCTTATTTTCAATGTTGTCAACTTCAGATGTTCGGTTGTGATCACACTAGGAATTTTTCTCGGCTTATAATGTAGGCTTAGGGATGGGTATGATAAATATTTGGTTATTAGTGACTCACCTTCCTTGAACACTACATCTCCTTAGCCTTTATTTTTCTTCGTTTCCCTTCTCTTCAATCCTCCAACCTCGATTTGGTCTAACAACTACTACTTTAATATATCTTTTTTTATAGTCTTTTTTTTTCAAAATATTTTTGGCCCAAGTATTTATATCAACCACAGCGAATCTTCTTAGTAGGCAACTTACTCACCACAAATTTAGGCTTTTATGCCTCAATTTCCAACATATTGTGTGTCACCCCAACTTAGGCTTTTAGCCTCTCATTCATCATCTTAAAGTGTCAAGTAGGGAACAAGTGCAAAAATGGGAATATTTCAAACAAGGGTAGAGGCCAGTTAGCAGCTAGTCAAGAAAAAGGTTAAAACACTCAAAATGGGAGACTAGGGATCATATATCCGAATGGCTTAGGCTTAACAGGCAACATGGCTTCAAAATCACACAAAGAAAGCCTAAGATCATTTCAACAACCAAATTATCCTTATAAATCAAGCATCACTAACTAGGCAAGTTCTAGATTACAAGTCTAGTACATGAACAAACACTAATATCTCACACACAATGGCATAAGGACTGCTCTGTTAATTGGATTATAACTTCCCAAGAGATAATTTATCACACACAATACCCCAATACTCATAATGTCATAAAACGAATCATGCATGTCAATCACTAACATTTTCTGAGTATGCACCAAATTTTGAAGGGGTCATTTCTATTTCAACAATATATACCACACATGGCATAAATTCAACAACCACTACCATATAAGTCACAATTACTCTATTTTATCTAGAAAAAACAACCTAAACAGTCCAGGCTCAACATAAATAAAACCCCTCAGGAAAAGAACCAGGGCAAAGAAAAGCCGAGGGGGGTCCTACTAACACATATGTACAATACTACAACAAAAACAAGTTAGCCCACCCCCAACCAAAAAATCATGCAGTGTCCCTAGTGCATCAAAATAATTAGAAATAGAGGGTAAGGGCTCCCTAAGGCGCACTAGGCACTCTAATCTTCCTAAGGCGTCGTTGCCTCAGCAGTCTAAACTATTGTTGCTGCTACGGGGTCAGTGATGGTAGGTACCACTGTCTGGCTAGCAAAGGCACCTCTACTTAGGTGCCCCTAGAAGATGCACCTGCAACACTGCTAACTAGTGCTGCAGAATGACTATCAATTAATAAATTTTGAAAGGCGATCAGTATCTGCTCCTCCGCCTCTCGATCCAATCAGGCCTTGGTGACTGGATCTATCTCTTCCCCAGATAGATCCTTAACCTCCAATATTTGTTTCCCCTTGTCATGCTGTAGTAAGTCATCATCATTTACCAAACTCACTCCCTTCACCAAAGAAGATATATCCACCTTTCTTCGGAGAACGAGATTCTCAAGAATGATCTAATTTTGTGTCTGCAGCACATGCATATCAACCTTTAGGTAATCTAACTCAACTCGAAACTCACTTATGTCTCTACCAGGCCCTGCTCTCTCAAGAGCTGCTAACCTCAACTTAAACCCGTCAAGTTTGTCATGTAGTAGCTGGAGGGATCGCTCAATCGATGCCTTCATAGGGTCTAAGGCTGCTTTAGTCTCCGTAAATATGAACTTCTGGAGCCGCCTCAGTATGAGAGTCACTTACTGATTAGCCCGTTCTACTTTGAGGGAAATTTTTTTGAAGTTCTCTCTTGAAAGCAAATGGGTTACCTGTAGGCTGCGGTATGGATGGGGGAGGAATAGTCGAGGAGGTCTGTCTTGCCGATGAAGTTGCAACCACAGTAGGTAGAACAATAGCGGTGAATGGCACAACATTAGTAAGCGAGGCCGTAACAGTGAGAGGTGCCTCAGTGGTGGCATCACCTGTGGACCCGAAAATAGACTTAGCCTGAGTCTCCTTATGTCCTTAAGGCAACTCTGGAAATGCATCATCAATACCATGGGACTCATTGAGGGTCTCATCTTTGCTCTTCCTCAGGTCATAGACGTGTGTTTCCTGAATATAGTGATCGTGATGAGGAATTCTCAGAACACCCGCTCTCCGACATAGTGCAGTGATGAGGCAAGGGAATGTCAAGGATGTGGCTTGCTATGGTGCTCTCTCACGGGTCTCAGTAATAACCAATCTCCCAACATTCATCAGATATCGGGACATAAGTGTTGTGACTGTCACAGGTCGATCCAGTATGAGTGTATTGTCATTATGTGTGGGAAGCAACTAGTACATCACAAGACTCCACCAAAATTTTGCTTCAAGCTTGACATTCCTTTTGTAGATCTTTATCTTGTAATTCTTTAGCCAAGGAAGATCAGCCCAAGCTATCACCATGGCCACCCACTTGCGCACAACATCTGATGTCTTATGAGCCATTTTATACTCAAATTCAGACACATTTGGTGGTGTAATATAATCATCCCCAAAGTAGAACTGATATATCGCTTTGTTGGAAATATCTACCCTGACCTTTCAGACCTCATCCTCATTCAGAGTTGGGAGTGACTGTATTAGTTGGCCTAATTTCTGCATCTTTTTTAGAATGGCGCCATAAAATGCGTTAAGGACCCGCTAGGCCATTGGGGGGTCACTTAGAAAACTAGACCTTCGTTGGAAATTCTAGGGTCGCGGGTGAATCCATGGCATGTTTTTACGTATACATGCATGTTTTATTGCGTCTGTAGGGTCTCGGATTGGTGTTGGGATTTTTGGGCAAAAAATTGGTGGGAAAAACTTGAGCTACTTGTCAAAATGAACCACTGCAGTGGGTGAGGGACCCCTTAGTGGGTCCGTCATAGCAGTGCTAGGCTTGCTGCTGCAAAAGTAAGGAAATTAATAAGGTCCACCATAGCGGGGGTTATCTCGCTATAGCGAGACCACTGCAGCGAGACACCAACCACTGCACAAGAATCGACGTGAGGTAGAATCCGTATTTTATATTCTTATTTCTGAACCCATTCCCCTACACAACTCCAAAAATAGTTTTCAAAAACTCCTTTGGTGAAATTCTAAGGCTAGGGCTAAAATTCTCTTGAAAGGTAAGTCTCAACCCTTCACTTTGTTCATTCCATCATATTGTTAGGTTCCATGATAAGTTAAAGCGTCTCTAATGGTGAACGAAAGGATAGAACCCTAGAAACTGCAAATCCTCGAATAAATGAATGGGTTATTTATTTTATTGTTGTTTTATCATCTAGGAGTATAGATTATCACTTCCTAGCATGAGAAATTAATTATTAAATGATGAGAATAATGTATGGAGACTTAGGGTTTCATAAAGATGATAACTTTAGCATAGAAAACCCATGAATGGATAGAATATGATTATTGGGATTGATATTAGTATGAATTTACACTTACTGATAGTTCACCCATTTGAAAAGGGTAGAAGTAGTTGGATTCTTTTCCCTAATTGTTGTATTGTTTGAGTAGATGATTTGAATGCTTATGTAGCGTTACATTTCTGGACTTTGAATGTTCGGTAGGTTTGCGAAAGGGGAAAGCTATCGCGAAGTGATTGCATTGTCTCAGTTCTGCTTTGAGGTAGGTTACGGTATACTTAAGTTAGACTGTGATTAGGTGATTGTATATGTTATGAAATTGATAGGAGAAGCATGATTAGGGCTTCGGACATAAAGTGTGGTTGGAAATTCCTTTATTTGATATTGGTTGATTGATTAAGTGATTAACTATTATGATATGATAAAGAATGAGTTAATAAGTACTCTTCTTGTTGACTTGAAGTAATCCCTCATTCATGCCATTGATGAATTGATTGTTGAGTCTTGATATGATTTGTGACATGGTGATTTGTGTTCCCTGATAATCATTTACTGATTGTTCACATTCCTTAATTGATTGTGGAATGAAAATACATTATGATGAGAAAGATAATATAAATATGAAAAGGCACATTTGATAGGGGGTAAGGATATGGCCTAGTTATGGGCTCATGATTCGAGGTCAGTTTCGGAGCGAGTGGTACATGGACACCATGGGGACGCAGCTTCGGGTGGAGGCAACAATGATGATAGAGGCCATGGCCGTAGATAATTCAGAGGCAGGGGGTAGCAACACCGGCTTGAATGGCCGGGCTCCCATGGCTGGTCGACACCACGCCGAGTCTCCCGAGCCTCGGATGCTTCCGGATAAGGCAACCGAGTTGTGCGCATCACGCCATTTTATTGATTTTATGCATGATATTATAGCTTCGCCGGTGTGTCAGATGTGATGCTCCGAGTGTTGAACCTGCTGAATGGTTTGACAGAGGCAGATATGTTACCAGCTTTTCCAGGTGCTCAGGATACCAGAGTGGATGATCCAGCTCTAGGCGGAGTTTGTGCTCTAGGGTTATAGTATGCTGCAGCTGTGGCTCCTCATTTTGAAGAGGCTCCATAATTGGAGGTATTCCCTAGATCAGTGGGAGGTCTGGTGTTGACTGGGGTGATCATGATTTGTTTTAGAGGTTCACTAAGATGAAGCCTCCAGAGTTCTTCCGCACTGAGGTTGGGGATGCTTACAAGTTCATTATAGACTGTCATGAGAGGCTCTATAAGATGGGGGCAGTGGAGAAGTATGGGGTGGAGTTTGTGATTTTCCAGCTCTTGGGTGATGCAAAGTTATGGTGGAGGCTTTTGTAGAGTGCAGGCCAGGGGATCACCTTCGTTGATAAGGACTCAGTTTTATCAAGTGTTTTTAGACAAGTATGTTCCTTGTACTTTGAGGGACAACATGCATGATGAGTTCAGTAATATTGAGTAGGATAATTTGTCTGTGGCTGCTTATGAGGCTCGGTTCCATTCGTTGTCTCGCTATGCCCTCCAGCTTGTGCCTACTGAGGAAGAGAGGGTTAGGAGATTTATGAAGGGGTTGAACACTACCCTTCAATTTTCAACTCTTTAGCTTGTAGCAACAGGTGCTTCCTTTCAGGAAGTAGTGGATCATGCTAGGATCGTTGAGGGTGTGAGGCAGGACGGTTATAATAAGTACGCAGAAAAAAAGGCCCGAAAGGGTGGTAGTTTCAGTGGCTCTTACTCTAAGGGCCAGGGTTCCCACGTATTTTGAGACGCACCGAACACTCGCGATCGGCCCATACTTGCAAGCTACAGCTTGGAGGCCCATCGAGGGGCCGCCCCGATTACGACGCCGGGAAGGTTAGGGGGTTCGCAGACCAACGCTCTAGATTATTCCAGGTTATTCAGCTTCGTTCGTTTCTGTTCAGCGTCCGACGCTAGACCACAAATGCTCCGAGTGTGGTGATACGGGGCATTTCAAGAGAAATTATCCCAAAATTAAGCAAGGTGTCTAGGGTACTCAGTTTCAAGCTCCCAGAGCTCCAACATCAGGTAGAGGGGGAGGATTTTACGGGGGTAACCGCGCTTCGTCTGGGCGTGGCGGTCACACGGTCGATAGAGGCGGCAACCAGCCTAACAGAGGCGGCTTTCAGTCTAGTAGAGGTAGACATCAGCCCGGCAGGGGCGGAGCTCAGACAGGAGAGGTTAATCGCAATGGTTCGCGCGTGCTACCGGCGCACAGTTCATTGTTATGCCTTTCCCCGGCGGTGACAAAGGCGAAGGCTCGATGCAGTTATTACAAGTAACATCTCAGTCTTTCATCGGATGACTTCTGTATTGTTTGACCGGGGTTCTACATTTTTATATGTGTCTACATATTTCTCTATAGTTCTTGATACGGTCTGCGATTTACTTGATGCCCCTATACATGTATCTACTCTAGTTGGAGACTATGTGGTTATAGATAGAGTCTTTCGATCTTGTACTGTCACACCTATGGGGTATAAACCTGGGTTGACTTAGTGATTTTAGACATGGTAGATTTTGATGCCATCCTGGGTATGAGTTGGCTAGCTCCTTATTACGCAGTTCTGAACTGTCATGCCAAGACAGTCACCATAGCTATGCCCGGGGTTCCTAGACTTGAGTGGAAGGGTAACCTTAGTCCCTCTCCGAAGAAAATCATTTCCTTTACTCATGCTAAGAAATTAGTGGATAGGGGGTGCTTGGCTTATTTGGCACATATTCGCGATACCAGTGTTGACAGTCTATCTCTTGAGTTAGTTCCTGTGGTACGTGAGTTTGCGGAGGTGTTTCCTGCAAATTTGCCAAGCATGCCACCAGACCGTGGCATTGACTTATGCATTGACTTAGAGCCAGGGACCCGCCCTATATCTATCCCATCATATCGAATGGCACCAGCAGAGTTGAGGGAATTAAAGGAACAACTTCAGGATCTTCCTAGTGAGGGTTTCATCCATCCGAGTGTCTCCTCCTGGGGCGCTCCTATTTTGTTTATGAAAAAAAAAAAAAGATGGGACTCTACTGATGTGCATTGATTACCGCCAATTAAATAAAGTCACCATCTGAAATAAATTCCCTATCCCTCATATTGATGATTTATGTGACCAGCTTTAGGGGGCTTCTATGCTTTCAAAAATTGACTTGAGATCAGGATATCATCAGTTAAAATTCGGGCGGAGGATATTCCTAAGACAGCTTTTCGGACCAGTTATAGGCATTATGAGTTTGTGGTTATGTCTTTCGGGCTTACTAATGCCCCAGCTGCTTTTATGGATTTGATGAATGGCATTTTTAAGCCATACTTGGACTCTTTCATGATAGTGTTTATCGACGACATTCTGTTCTATTCGAAGAGTAAGGAAGATCATGAAAAACACTCGAGGGTTGTTCTTAGGTTGATGAGAGACTGGGAGTTGTATGCCAAGTTCTCTAAGTGTGAGTTTTGGCTTGCGAATGTGTCCTTATTGGGACATGTGGTTTTGATATAAGGAATTATGGTTGATCCGAAGAAAATTGAGGCAGTGAAACATCGGGCAAGGATCACTTCCGTGACAGAGATCTACAGTTTCGTGGGTTTGACTAGTTACTATCGTCGGTTCGTGAAGGGGTTTGCTTCTATTGCTTTGTATTTGGCTCGTTTGACTTAGAAAGAGGTACCTTTTCTGCGGTCCGATGAGTGTGAGGAGAACTTCCAAAAGCTCAGGACTTTATTAACTACAACTCCCATTCTATCTTTGCCCGTGGAGAGCAAGGACTTTGTGGTTTATTGTGATGCGTCTCGTTTTGGTTTGGGTGTTATTTTGATGCAGGAAAAGAAAGTGATTGCTTATGCTTCAAACAACTATAGATTCATGAGAAGAACTATCCCACTCATGACTTAGAGTTGGCGGCTGTGGTCTTTGAGTTGAAAATTTGGAGGCACTATCTCTATGGTGTTGTGAGGTATTTACTGATCATCGCAGTCTTAAGCCTGTGTTTACTCGGAGGAATTTTAATTCTAGGTAGCAAAGATGGATGGAGTTGCTTAAGGATTATGATATTACTATCTTGTATCATCCTGGCAAGGCAAATGTGGTGACAGATGCCTTGAGCAGAAAATCAGCTAGCATGGGCAGTTTATCTCGGTTGATTGCAACAGAGCGCCGGTTTGCCAGGGAGGTTCAGACTCTGGCAAATAGTTTCATGAGGCTTGATGTGTCTGGTTCGGGCAGAGTGTTGGCTTGTATTGAGGCGAGATCATCGTTTTTGGAGAAAATTAAGGCCAGACAGTTTGAGAATGCGAGTTTGAGTAAATTCGCGTTAAAGTTTTACGTGGTGAGGCCAAGGAGGCTGTGATTGATAATGAAGGTGTTTTGATAATCAAGTGGCGTGTTTGTGTTCCCCGTGTTGATGATTTGATTAAGACAATTTTGGCGGAGGCTCATAGTTCTAGATATTCCATTCATCCTGATGCTACCAAGATGTACCGTGACTTGAGGCAGAATTACTGGGGGGCTAGGATTGTTATACCTCGCATTTTGTACATTTAGATATTCCGAGTTGATGGTGGGAAGTTAAGGGCAAGGCCATTTTTCGGTTTTGTTTTAATGCGCAAGTCGCTTATAAATATTATTGGAATGAAATATTAAGGGCAAACTTGGAGTTTGGAAATTTTAGTTCATGACTTCTTGGAGAAGCCTTGTGGCCGTGGGCCCCACTTATACTTTGGTCAATTGTAGCAAGCCATGCAATGGAACATGTGTTCATCTTATATTTTGTAAGGGTTATATATATATATGGACAAAGATGACAAGGCAAGACAAGTTATCATCTTTTGTGACTTAAAGAAAAATCTAGAAAATTGGAGAAAATTGGAAAAAAAAAAAAAAAGAAAAGAGGCCGGCCATGTGCATATATTTATATATATGTATATAAGTGAGGACAACAAGGCACAAGTCATCATTTTACAAACTTTAGAAATTTCAAGAAGAATGAAGAAAGAAAAAGAAGGAGCAACGGCCAAGAGGGGCCGGCCGAACCAGCCCCATGAATTTGATCAAGAAAAATTTGTTTCTTTTAGCTTTCATACCAATTGGAAGGTCCTTGTCAACATGGAGGGCTTGTTGGAGCAAGAAAAACGTCCGTTTGTGCAAATTTGTGAGCCTAGCCGAGAGGAGAAGTTGAAGAGAAAAGGTGAGGTTTAATCTTGTTTATATGTTTTCATAGGTGATTTGTATATGTTGTAATATGTAGAAATGAATGAAAGGCATAGAAGTTGCATATTGAGGCTTGGCCGTGAGTATATGATGCCATGTAGGAATGATGAATAATTTTTATTTGGTGATTTGGTTGTTGATTGTTGTGGACGTTTTGAGCATGTTGTAATGTGTTGAAATGGATGAAATGCATAAAGTTGTGTGTGTTGAGGTGTTGACCGAATGCGGTTGTTTTGTGTGGAAGAAATGGACTAATTTTATTTGGTATAATGTGGTTGTCGTATTGTGAATTCTATGATGTAAAATGAAGGTTTAATGGTTCAAGTTGAAGTTGTAGTGGTTGTGGGCTGATTTGGAAGCTAATGTGATTTTGATATGCTTTCTTGAATTTATGGAAATAATGTTGTAAATGTGTGGATTATTGGTGTCATTGATGAATTTGGAAGAAGGAAATGTATCGTTGTTGTCCCTATGGAAATTGGAGGTTTCGGGTGAAGTAGTATATGGTTTGGGTTGTTTTGAATATCGTATGGATTGCTTGGAATGTTCTTAACTCGCGTTTGAATGGTCTCGGATTAATACTTGAACGTATGATCGATGATGTTGGTTTGAAGGCACGTAGTTTATTTGAATGTGAATGGAATGTTGATGAGTTATGTATAGAAGAATTGCTAATGCTAGAATGCGTTTTGAATTAATTATGGATGTTGTTTATATGATTGTTGGTATTGTGTTGAAGATTTGGCGAGTCGAATTCTGTTGGAATATATAGGGGAAATGCTGTCGGAATTTTTGTAGATAAAGTGATGGCTTGGAATTGGGTTCTTCAATGTCTATGGCTAATGGCGGATGTCTAATGACATTATGGTAGATCATGAGAAGCCGAGGCGTAAGGTTGGATTAGCTTAGAAGGCAGCCAAGGTATGTAAAGCTCACCTTTCCTTCTTTGGCATGTCTTAGTTAAATTAGGCTATGATATGATCCCCGAGGTAACTCTACTCCTCCGATCCGAGCATGTTCATGATTCTTATGTGCTTCTTGATATCCGTATTCGTAACATAGTTAAATTATGGTTCTTATGCCTTATGTATGATTAAATATGAACGTGCATAAAAGAATGTGTTCGTAAAAGAGTCGGTAACTACGAACGTTCGTAACTTTCATAAAAAGGCTCGGATCGCTTCGATATATCCGTAGGAGGTTCCGTAGTGTATTAAGGCTATAATGTTCATAGGCGGGCTCGGATTGGTTGGATACTTGTCCGTGGGCCCGCGAGACTTTCCTCTGTATAGTTCTGACGACTTTGAGAGGGGCCTTAAATGACTATCACCTCGACCCCGAGTACGAGTACTTGCTTATTTGTTAAATCAGAATGAGAGTTGTATGTATATAATTTCGATCCGTAACTATGATGGCAAGGTTCTATTTGACAAGTTCCGAGTACCATTCAAAAGAAACTGATTTGATTATGACCATTGGCTCCTGTTTTAAATGATAGTCTGTTTTGATTGATTCTATGGAATCTGTGTAAATGTATGAAATGAGAATTCGCATGCATATGATTTTAATATGTAATTATGATTTCCGAAGCTCTATTTGACATGTTCCCGAGTAACATTCGGAAGGAACATAATGTGACTATGATTCTGTGACACGAGCGTTGATCTACATTTTATTTGTTGAGCTTCAAAGATGAATTGTGTGTACGTGTACGTGGCTTTACTACCTCCTCGCTCGTGCCTACTATGACATCATTCACCGAGTTCCGGGCCGGGTACGTATTCGTGCACAGTTGATATGATATTTCACCGAGTCCCGAAAGGGCCGGGTATGATCGAGTCCCTCACTAGAGGGACGGGTACGGTATACATATGATGACTCCACCGAGTCCCGAAAGGGCCGGGTACGTTATCCACCGAGTCCCGAAAGGGCCGGGTACGTTATCCACCGAGTCCCAAAAGGGCCGGGTACGACTGAGTCCCTCACTAGAGGGGCGGGTACGGTATATATATGAACACTTCACCGAGTCCCTCGCTAGAGGGACGGGTACGATATATGTATATATGATGATGTGATATGATGACATGATAATATAATATGATATGATGATTATATGACCTTATTCACCGTGTCCCTCACTAGAGGGCCGGGTACGGTATATATGTTCGATGATACGATGATATGATAATGATATGATTTTACCCTCCGAGTCCCTCGGCCCGGAGGGCCGGACACGCTATATGTATATATGTATATGTACGAGATATGTTTTAAAGGCAAGTCTATGATTTCTGATTGGTTATGTCTGTTCTATACTTCTCAGTCCCAAGTATGATTCTGTTTAATGTATTCCATGCTTTACATATTCAGTACATTTTCCGTACTGATCCCCTTTCTTCGGGAGCTGCGTTTCATGTCGCGCAGGTACACCCAGGTGAGCTGAAGATATTAGTAGAAGATGTTCCAGCGGGATTGGCGAGCTCCATTTTCTCCGAAGAGGCCGCCGAGTCAGATTATTATGTTATGGTTTCATGTTCTGTGTTAGAGACTTTGCAGACAGTGTCGTGGGTCTAAGATGTCAGTTATGTAGGCGGCTATGTAAGCCGACGTGTTAGTACGCATTGTATTATAAGTTTCGTATGCTACAAGTTTTATCTGATTTGAAAAAGATGAAAAGTATGTTTGCCTTTCCGAAAAACCTTCATTATGTACTCATGTTTTGGTTAAGGGCCCAGTATGGCTACGAGTATTACGAGAGTCAGCGGGTTCGCTCGGCCCTAGGTAAGGGTCGGGTGCCCATCACACCCTATCGGATTAAGGGTGTGACAAGGATGAAGCGTGATATTGTTGAGTTCATTGCACAATGTTTGAATTGCCAGCAGGTGAAGTACGAGCACCAGAGACCTGGGGGTACACTTCAAAGGATACCCATTACAGAGTGGAAGTGGGAGAGGATCGCGATGGACTTTGTGGTTGGTCTTCCGAAGACCTTAGGTAAGTTTGATTCGATTTGGGTCATTGTTGATAGATCGACCAAGTCTACCCATTTCATACTGGTTCAGATTACCTATACTGCTCAGACCTTGGCCCAGATTTATATCCGAGAGATTGTGCGCCTGCCGTAGGGGCCCCTATTTCCATCATATCCGATAGAGGAACTGTCACGACCCAACTAGAGGGCCATGACGGGCATCCGGAGCTAATACACCGAGCACCTCTAAACATACATCTTATAATCACTTTTGGGTGGAACATAAAGATAACTCATAGGTATCACAATCTGTAAGGATATATATATATATATATATATATATATATATATATCACAACATAAAGACCTCTCTAAATAATCTTCGACAATTATATTCATCATCACCAAATTTACAACGCTACTAAAATATTATTCAACAATATGGACTAACAAGGTTATGAAACATCTACTATACACGCATGTCTACGAGCCTCTATATAGAATAGAAGTAACTATAATGACCAATACCCATATACTACAACTCCGAAGTAAGTGGAGTGTTCCTGAGCATCTGCTGATAAATCACCTACGGGTCAGATCCATCTACCTGTCTACCTGTGGGCATGAACGCAGCGTCCACAAGAAAGGACGTCGGACGAACGAAAGTTGTACCGAGTATGTAAGGCATGAACAGTGACATAGTAAAAATACCGAACATGTAAAATAATATAATGGACGTATAGGGATAAAGTAATATAAAAGAGATCAACCTGTGCCTCTGAATGCCCTTTTAAGGCGAATGTCGTGCATGCTTAGCTTTTTAAGAACCTTTCCATACATATCCATATATAATATCTCGTCCGGCCGTTAAGGCGCGGTAATACATATATATACACATAGTGTCGTACATGGTGCTATCTTACCTGGCCCTTTCGGGACTCGGTGTTATCTCACCCGGCCCTTTCGGGACTCGGTGTTATCTCACCCAGCCCTTTCGGGACTCGGTGTTATCTCACCCGGCCCTTTTGGGACTCGGTACTGTCCCCAGCTGATCAGTGGGATGTAATGCATACATATATACATACACATAAAAATACATAAATCAACATCATCATTAGCGTTACCATTATCATCATATCCTTCCTGAAGGATCAATCATCGTAAGATGAAATCGACGATGTCACGGGAGTCTTGAGAATCATGAACTTAGATAACATTGGAAATAGAATCATTATCTTCGCTATATCTCACCTCGAAGGAACGAATAACATGAGGTGAGATCATCAACAATAAGTAAAATCAAGGGATTCATGGAATGGCTTAATAATCTCATAATGCTCTCAAATCATAGCTTCGGAGTTTCTAGAAGAGAATCATCATCGTCACAATCATCATAGAAAATATTTCATTTAACATCATAAGAAGCTTTAAGAGTCATGAACTTCTAGCTTTTGAAAACAAGGAGGTTATGGAAACATTTATGGGATCATAACTTAGGAATCATGCCTTTGAAAGAAAGGACGAGCCTTAACATACCTTCTTGGTCGCCTTAACTTTAACTACTCAACGCTTGTCCTCCCAAGCTCGTAAATCTATATTCAAGAAAATTTATACTATTGTTAGACTCACCTTTATACGCTTGTCTTAGTCCTTCAAATAAATCTTTCTAGAATCTGTCGAAATTTCAGCAGCATCTCCCCTATATTCTTTACCTCCTCCAAATACCAAAACAACTCTCAAACAATACCAACAACATCAACAACCATATCAATACCAATATATTCCATAAAACATCCCACACGATGTTTCTCCAATATTCAAACCAACCATAACAACATCCATAATACCATATTCAAAGAATTAAATTCAACAACATCCATAATACCATAATCAAAGAATTATATTCAATTTAGTCTCAAATTAAATCCAAAATTCTCTATCAAACTCACCTCATGGCATCAACTTTAATTCAACTCTTTATGATTTTCTCCTATGATTCTTTCCTTTCCAAGAATTGCTAAACCTTCATATCATCTTAATCATGTAAATAATAGCAAGAACATATCTTATAGTAGAAGAACTTCACTTTATTCACCCTTTCCGAGATCAAGTTCAACACCACCTTAAGATGAAACAAGAACAATTATCTTCTATAAATTTTTCCTTGAGGTTTGTTGTCTCTTGATGATATGGAAATGTTTTGGAAGATTATGGAAGGTTAGGAAGGATTATGGAGAATTATGGAGTGTGATAGAAGATGATGGAATGTTATGAAGAGTTATAGAATGTTGTGGAGAGTTATAGAACTTTCAAGAAGTATGGGAGGTGAGAAAATGATGAAAAATAATGGGTTAGAGGGGTATTTATAAATGTGGTTCGGGTCGGGTACTGTAGCACCCGCGACTGTAGCAGTACTGTAGCACACGTTTCTGCTCTGTCAGCCGAACTTGTAACGTCCATAATTCTCTACTACGATGTCCTATCGGCGAGCAGTTTGTTGCGTTGGAAACTAGACTTCTCGAACTTCACTTTAGACTTTTGTTCCACTTCAAAACTCTTAATATACTAAAGGATATTCTTTCTCCCATTTAGACCAAAATTTCCATACCAAACCTTGCCCAACTTTCCTTCAAAGCCTCGGAAGCTTAATCTCCTTAGTTCACTTGTTTTTCAATCCTTCTATAACCTGTTACGTGAACTCGAACTCTTATAATTGTAAAAGGATCACCTATGATCTTGCATCTTCTCGACAATAACTCCGATGTCTGCAATTGAATAGCTAATATCGAACGAATCTCAACGTACAGAAACTACGAGGTGTAACATTCCTTCCCCCTTAAAAACATTCGTCCTCGAATGTTAAGCTCTTAGGAATTTCACAAAAATTTCATATCACCATCATACATATTTATGTCATCACTTTATTGCGTTCCTTTGAATATTTCATTTTCACTTCAGTATCTCTCATACGGTAACTCTACTTCCTTCTATCGACAAGATGTTACTAGATTCTAGATTGAATGCTTTCGCCTTTAAGGCTTCCTTGTACCGTGGTTTTTTCTAATTATTTTGTGATGCTAAGACTTCGTATCCACACAACTAGCTCGCGGTGGCTCCCTCACCCAACTTTCCCCTTAATCTAATCTACTTTGAATACCATCACGCTCAATCCTTCTTTGCTTCTTTATTTCTGAACTCCTCATTACACTCTTATCTTGAGTTCACACGTAATTTCTCCCTTGGTGTGTTCCTTTTCAATCTCTACTTGGTCATGCACATAACTGACTAGTCATACTTATTGTGAACTGTCCTTTCATTTAATCAGCCTATTAGTGTAATGCCCCTTTGAGGTGGTTTCTAGTTCCTTTCATCATATTCCCATCTCTTGACAAGGCCTACTTTTGATCCCATACTCACTTGTCTCTACCTTCCCCCTTAGGGTGTCGGTCCATTATCCTATATTTAACATCCCATTAGTCCTTCTTTTTCTTGCAAGTGCATACTTTCAAAGAAATCCATAACTAGTCTTAGTTGCGACTATTCGCCGTCCGAATTTATCTGGTTGGTTGCACATATTTGTGATGAGTCACATATTCGCGTAGGCGTACAAATCCTGGATAGGCCTAAACTCCCATCAAATGGATCTTCATGGTTTCTTTACTATATATATATATATATATATATCCAAGATCACTTTCCCTATCACTCGCTTTGCTACATAAACGCTCGGTCTTCAAACAAGTCTTCTGAAATTACAATTTTTTTTTCCTTCCATTTCTTTATTTCAACGGAAGTTACAACTCCCATCCAATCGGGCTGACACCCTATTTTTCCTTTTATCGTACCTCTCATCCTTTTCTCAAATGACTTTGCTCACAGGAAAATAGCTCTAAACATATTTCCAGGATACCACTGGCTTCTCTTTTTTCTTTCTTTCTTTTCTTTTCCCTCAGAACACCATCCTTTGATAAACTGCAGCTTAAGGTTTAACGTCAACCCCTCTACACTCTCTTACGATCAGTTCACAATGCCATAGGAGCATTGTGCTCTGCTATCCCAATGTACTAATAACGGGGTAACACGTAGTCCTTTTAAAAAAAATATTTATATGGATGTCATGTAAACTCGCTCCTTATGCATAAGATACCTTACTTAACAAGTGGTCCCATAACTCTCGTCATAACTTAATGAGCCACACCGTTCGTACAACATGATTCAAAACTTCAACCTCTTCTTAACTCCTTGTTACCCCTTTCGTAAAGCATTAATAAACTTATGTTCACGGGTCGTAGTTAATCATATACTTATCCCCCCCCCCCCCATTTAATTATACTGACATCTCATTAATAAAACACTTTGAAAGTTTTGATCAGCTCAAGTTTCGCCCCAATCCAACCAGCAATATAAGGAGTAATATATAACAATGCAGAATCCGAATCAAGCAATGAATACACATCATAAAATATAGTGATGATATACCTGTGATAACATCGGGCGAAAACTCCAAGTCCTGTTGGCCGGTCAATGCGTAAATACGGTTCTGAGGACTACTTAAGTTGGACGCTCTCCCTCTACCTTCACCACGACCTACTAATGTTTGAGTGTATCGTCCCAGAGGGCGCACCGATGATGATGATCCTGCTGTCGATCCGGTAGGCTGCACCATCCTTTGACGGTCTAGAAATGGACACTTACGCATAATGTGGCCTGGCTGACCACAGGCATTGCAAACATCCAAACCAAAACGGTACGATCCGAAATATGACTTACCATATTGATTACACTACAACAAGGGCGGTCTTATCTGACTGGGTTCACCTCCACACTGGAAACCCGAAACTCCATAGTTACGAGCCGGTCCAGAATAATTAGGATGATTGAACCTCTTGCCTGCAAATCGAGGAGGTGCACTAGCCACCGAATGGCCTGAGTACCTAGGATTTTGCTGCCATTGACCTCCTCTGAACTTATTGGCGGCGCCTGCAGATCTGGCCTTCTTACTGCAACCCCTATCAGAATCACGCTCACCTCTTTGCGACTGCTGCTGTTCTTTCAAATTCTGGGCATGGGCCTGAATACGAGAGATATTCATTCCTTCCTGGAGTGAGGCCGTCAAGCATTCCTTAATCAAATGTGGCCCCAATCCACTCACAAACCGATGTACACGGTCCCCCATATCAGCTACCATAGCTGGGGCATACCTTGCCAAGGAATTAAAGCGAAGACTATACTTTCGAACACTCTTATTCCCTTGTCTAAGATTCAAAAACTCATCAACTTTGGCTCGCCGAACCTCCGGCGGCAAATAATGTCGGAGAAAAGCATCCACAAACTCTTGCCATACTGGTGGAGGAGCATTGACTCCTCTAGAAGACATCCAAATTGCATACCAATGTACTGCAATATCCCGTAATCTATAAGAAGCCAATTCTACTGACTCAGTATCGGAAGCATGCATTAATCATAACGTTCTCGACATCTCATCTATAAAGCTCGCGGTCCTCCTCCTAAGCTTTCGACCCAAAGAACTCTGAGGGTCTAAACTGATAAAATCACGGGCTCTAGCACTAACAGCTCTGTCATCATATCCCGTACTTTACCGCTGAGCCTGAGCGGCGACTAACTGAGTTAGCAACAGAATGGCCTGTTTGATCTCCTGGCCCGAGGTATCAGATGAGGGAACTAGAGATATTGAAGCTGGGCCTGAGGCCCCTTCTTGCTCTTCTGAAATGGGTAAGGTGGGAGAGGTCCGAGATGGGACATCATTATGAAATGGACCCACTTCTACTTCTGCTGGTGGCTCCCGCTCAGTTCTTCTTTCGGCCACCGTCTTGCCCTTCTGGGCCACTGTAGCTTTCCTTTTCACAGGCATACTAAAATCATAACACACAGTTAGGAAAAGGGGAAAATCCTGACAACATGGCTCTATCGTACAATCTAAGATGAGAAAGAAGGTCAATTATTCCTAAATGCCCTGCAGCCTCCTGTTTATAAGTGTAGAGTGCTTCACACCCATAAACAGGACTCTGCCGGACACGGCTCGTAGACAATTCCTAGGACGAACTGCTCTGATATCGCTTTTGTCATGACCCAACTAGAGGGCCATGACGGGCATCCGGAGCTAACACACCGAGCACCTCTAAACATACATCTTATAATCACTTTTGGGTGGAACATAAAGATAACACATGTGCATCATAATCTGTAAGGATATATATATATATCACAACATAACAACACCTTTCTAGATAATCTTCAGCAATTATATTTATCATCACCAGCCGACAAGGCTATTAAAATATTATTCAACAATATGGACTAACAAGGTTATGAAACATCTACTATACATACATAACTACGAGCCTCTCCATAGAATACAAGTAACTATAATGACCAATACCCATATACTGCAGCTCTGAAGTAAGTGGAGTGCTCCTGAGCATCCGCTGATAAATCACCTACGGGTCAGATCGATCTACCTGTCTATCAGCGGGCATGAACGCAGCGTTCACAAGAAAGGACGTCAGTATGAACAATGTACTAAGTATGTAAGGCATAAACAGTGACATAGTAAGAAATACCGAACACAGAAAATAATATAATGGACGTATAAGGATAAAGTAATATAAAAGAGATCAACCTGTGCCTCTGAATGCCCTTTTAAGGCGAATGTCGTGCATGCTTAGCTTTTTAAGAACCTTTCCATACATATCCATATATAATATCTCGTACGGTCGTTAGGGCGGTAATATATATATACACACATAGCGTCTTACATGGTGTTATCTTACCCGGCCATGTAGGCTCGGCTCGGCCACGAGTTATCTTACTTACGGCCCTTTCGGGACTCGGTGTTATCTTACCCGGCCCTTTTGGACTCGGTGTTATCTCTCGATTTCGGGACTCGGTGTTATCTCACCCGACCCTTTCGGGACTCGATGTTATCTCACCCGGTCCTTTCGGGACTCGGTGTTATCTCACCCGGCCCATTCGGGACTCCTAAAGATCGTCCCCGATTGATCAGTGGGATGCAATGCATACATACATACATACATACACATAAAAATACATAAATGAAATCAACATCATCATTAGCGTTACCATTATCATCATATCCTTCCTGAAGGATCAATCATCGTAAGATGAAATCGACGATGTCACGGGAGTCTTGAGAATCACAAACTTAGATAACATTGAAAATAGAATCATTATCTTCGCTATATCTCACCTTGAAGGAACGAATAACATGAGGTGAGATCATCAACAATAAGTAAAATTAAGGGATTCATGGAATGGCTCAATAATCTCATAATGCTCTCAAATCATAACTTCGGAGTTTCTAGAAGAGAATCATCATCGTCACAATCATCATAGAAAATTTTCATTTGACGTCATAAGAAGCTTTAAGAGTCATGAACTTCTAGCTTTTGAAAACAAGGAGGTTGTAGAAACATTTATGGAATCATAACATAGGAATCATGCCTTTGAAAGAAAGGGACGAGCCTTAACATACCTTCTTGGTCGCCTTAACTTTAACTACTCAACGCTTGTCCTCCCAGGCTCGTAAATCTATATTCAAGAAAATTTATACTATTGTTAGACTCACCTTTATACGCTTGTCTTAGTCCTTCAAATAAATCTTTCTAGAATCTGCCGAAATTTCGGTTGCATCTCCCCTATATTCTTTACCTCCTCCAAATACCAAAACAACTCTCAAACAATACCAACAACATCAACAACCATATCAATACTAATATATTCCATAAAACATCCCACACGATGTTTCTCCAATATTCAAACCAACCATAACAACATCCATAATACCATAATCAAAGAATTATATTCAATTTAGTCTCAAATTAGTCCAAAATTCTCTTTCAAACTCACCTCATGGCATCAACTTTAATTCAACTCTTTATGATTTTCTCCCATGACTCTTTCCTTTCCAAGAATTACTAAACCTTTATATCATCTTAATCATGTAAATAATAGCAAGAACATACCTTATAGTAGAAGAACTTCACTTTATTCACCCTTTCTAAGATCAAGTTCAACACCACCTTAAGATGAAACAAGAACAATTATCTTTTATAAATTTTTCCTTGAGGTTTTGATGTCTCTTGATGATATAGAAATGTTTTGAAAGATTATGGAAGGTTAGGAAGGATTATGGAGTGTTATAGAAAATGATGGAATGTTATGGAGAGTTATAGAATGTTATGGAGAGTTATAGAACTCTCAAGAAGTATGGGAGGTGAGAAAATGATGAAAAATAATGGGTTAGAGGGGTATTTATAAATGTGGTTCGGGTCGGGTACTGTAGCACCCAGGTATTGGTGAGGAATCCTGCTTCAAACGGTGCCTATCAACAATTCTGTCACCATCGATATAGCCATGATAATGCTTCACCCTTTGGCCATTCACTTTAAAAGTTCGAGTTCAATCTCCATACTTTAATTCAATTGCGCCACTGGGTGAAACACTGACTACTTGGAAAGGCCCGGACCATTTGGATTTTAGTTTGCCTAGGAAAAGCTTTAATCATGAATTGAGTAGAATCCAGCTTTAGGATCCTTTTATCATGATAATGCTTCATCCTCTCGTAGTACAAGGCTTCACTCTGATATGCTTTGGTACCGAAGTTCACCCATTTCATTAAGTTGAAATAATGAAAGCTTGGTTGCCTCATCCCAATCCAGATTTAGCTTATTCAATGCCTACATTGCCTTATGTTCGAGCTCGACTGGCAAATGGCACGCCTTACCAAAAACCAACCGGTAAGGTGAAGTTCCAATGGGATTTTTGAATGCCTTCTATAATCCCAAAGAGCATTATCTAGCTTTCGAGACCAATCGGTCTGATTTGCATTGCTCGTCTTGGCTAAAATACTCTTTTTCTCCTGATTAGAGACTTCCACTTGGCCACTTGGTTGATGGTGACACGGGGTCTTCACTCTATGCTTGACACCATATTTCTCTAGTAGTCCCGCGAAGGCCTTGTTGCAAAAATCAGAACCGCCATCACTAATAATCGCCCTCGGAGTGCCAAAACAAGTGAAATTGTTCATCTTCAGAAAACCCGTGACACTTTTTTGCCTCATTGTTAGGTAAAGCCACTGCTTCTGCCCATTTGAAAATATAGTCAACAGCTACCAAGATGTACCTCATTCCATACAAACTCACAAAGGGACCCATGAAACCAATGCCCCAAACATCAAAGAGCTTCACCTCCAACACAAAGTTCATAGGCATCTCATGCCTTTTGGCAATTGTTCCTTGGTGTTGGCATTGGTCACAAGATTTTTCCATCATTTTTTCATCATGATAAATAGTTGGCCAATAATACCCGCACTCGAGCACCTTAGCCGATGTTCGATTTCAACCATGATGACCCCCAACCAGAGAGTCATGACATGCCTTCAAGATGGCCATAACTTCCGATTCGGAACACAGCACCAAATGATGTGTTGGCACATGTTTGGAACAAATAAGATTTATCCCAATAATATTATCGACAATATCTCAGGAACTTCTTCTTCTAATATGCTTTGATCTCATCGAGGATAAGACTAGTGACCAAGAAATTTGCTATATCGGCAAACCACGATGCTACATCACATGACACGGCTAAGAGCCTCTCATTCGTAAAAGCATCATTAATTTCAAGCTCTCCCATTGGTCTGTCGGCCTCCTCAAGCCTAGATAGATGATCTACAACTTGATTCTTTGAACCTTTCCGATCTTTGACTTCTAAATCGAATACCTGCAACAAGAGAAATGTAACGACCAGTTTGTTAGTTTTAGGTATTTTACCTCTTTTACCCTTGTTGACCCTTTTCCCAACTTTGCTATTGTGGTTTTGACTCGTGAGGATGGGTAGCGCGATTCTCGAGGTGATCGAGATTGTTTGAAGAGTTTAGAAGCCCTTAAGGCAAGCGCACATCTGTATAGCCCCAGAGGCAGTCTGTATGGTCAATAGCTCCACAGGCCAGCATCATAGCCCCAAAGGCAAACATCATAGCCCCAAAGGCAAACATCATAGCCCCGAAGGCAAATATCATATCCCCGAAGTCAACCATAACTCCATACACTCTATAGTCATGATTTCTATCGTTCTAACTACTGAGCTAACTCAGCTAAAAATTAGCTCTTCCCCAAAAAGGGAGAAGTACTAAAATAAGGTCATGGTAACCCATACATATCTTTCACAAATAGCACATCTTTGTGCGAATAGTCGAAGGTGGCTCGACAAAGGAAATCATGCCAGAACAAAGAAAGGGAATAGCCTTTTCATACCTCGAGTCATCAGTACAATCAAATAATGATGTGTAACCACTAGAATGTCAATCCTATAACAAGGTATACATGGATTAACTTAGGTGACGCTATTATATCATGTATATCAAATAATATCTCGTATCTAAAATGAATTGAACAGCATTTCTCCTATTCGTTAATAACCACAACTTAACCAATAAGACCAACAATAACAACCACAGCCTACTTTACTCCTCGATGAGCCCAAACTATCAACCACAGAGGTATTTATACAAAACAACCCAATATACGCTCGTATACGATATCAGTATACACTTTCTTCTTCAAAATTCAAGAAGCATACCAACAACAACATAACAACAACATCAACCCCTATTTATACTTTAGAAAATCCAGCCACAATGACTCAAGATCATATTCAAAATTAGTCCACAAAGTTAACAAGATTTCTAACATGCATTCTAACATCTCTTCCACACTTGCTTTATTTAACAAGTTAACTAAAGACTAAACTAACTCAAGAACATAGAGAAAAGATGTAATCTTACCTCAATCTTAGGATACTTCACCAAGAAGAAAGCTTCAACTTCAACACAACAAGATCACTTCAACTCCTAGAAAGGTTCCCCAGCTTCTTGATACACTAATCACTTTGGTTTGACTTGGACTTAGTCTAATCTAGTAGGGAAACTTAGGGAGAGGGTTTGGGAGCTCTTAGGGTCTATTTTGGATAATAAATGAAATAACAAACCAAGCCACGAAATAAATAGATTAACACAATATTCCAGCCGCCTCAAAGTACAGCCTCATGTACCCGTACATGAACCGTACTTGGCAAGGGAAAATTTTGGGATTCTGCTTTTGAGGTACGGTGGCCTCACCAAAAGTACGGGACGTACAAATCTGCCTCAAACTCAATTTTTGTTGAAACATATTTTCTTTGATTTGTTTAACCTCTAAACCTTTCGATACTTACTAAACATGGTTTTAAACTCCCATATTCTTAAGGTCAATCATGAATCCTTGCTCAAAAATTGCAAAAATAATCACATTTTCTGAGTCCGTGCCAATTAACCTACGGGGAAACTCGACGTACAAAAGTACAAGGTGTAACATCCTTCACCCCTTAGAAATATTCGTCCTCGATTGTTTAAACTCCTAAAGGTTTATATGAACTCAACTAAGTCTCCCCTAAAATTATACTACTACCAACTTGTCACCCATCCAAAACACAACACAATGCCACACAAGGCTACAATAATCAATTGTAATAATGGCCTCACGCGACCAACGATGGTAACTATCAACGTGGTACTCACCTTGTGTCAAATAGCTCTGTATCTACCAATGCGACGATTCCATAGTCTAAAAATCGGAGACAGGTGGGGATATCTAAATTTCACATTTTCTTTGGCTTTTCATGTCATTTCCTTAACGTTTTAGTTTCTCCCGAGTACTTTTACAGAAGCTAAGTCCTTGGTCGTTTCTTATTGAACCTGATGATCTAAGCTTTCCCTCCTGATTGAATCTCATAATTCTCTTTACTTAAAAGAACACCCAGTCTTCAAATCGTAACTCAAAATCTCACTGTCGATTATCTGCATACCACTTCCGTTGGGTCTGAGTAACTTCTCCTAGATGAACTCAACTTTCTTTCTATCACCAAATTAGGCCCTAATAACTCTAAATCACTTTCCTCAAGTCGCCCTATGTCGCATTAATCCATACATAATCTCGATCTTTTCCTTTATTTCTACCATTCACTCATAAGGGAGCATTCTAACCCCACCAACAATGCTTTGGAATCCATGTCTGAAAAGTTAAGACGTAAACTGTTTATCAAAACAGTTAATATACCTGTAATCATCGTTCACCCTCTCCTAGGGCTTCCCCTCTGCCCTTGACTTCCTCGATCAAGTCTTGGACACCTCCGAATCTGGTGCCACTGACTCTCGCACCAAAAATAACCTCCAGTATCCATATGACATTTCTCACCATGTGCCCGACCACACTGACTGCAATGAGGTCTCATTTTGAATCGAATTACTCTGGCTTTGGAATCCTGATACTCTTAACCCCTGCCATAGCCCTACCTGAGAGCCCTAATCTAGTACCAACTTTAGAGGTAGTCTGGCCTGGTGCTTATAATCTTGTGGCCTGCTGTCGCTCGGGGACACTCTATAGTCACCTACTTCCCTAGCCCTCTTCACCGGTCTAACTTTCTCGTATTATAGGTCATGTCCCATAGATACAGGTAAGCCTTAGTTAACGGACTCCCAAGATTGTGGACTTCTCGATCCCACAGAAGATCTGATACTACTTGGTGCTCTAACATGGTGTTGGGACTGAGAGGCCACCAACTGAGTCAATATCTGTACTGCTTTGTTTACTTCCTAGCTAGTAGGGGCCGATAGTGAAACTGGTGATCTTGGCGATACCAAAGCTTCTCTCAGTTCTTCTAATGTCACTGGAGTTGGGAGTACTCAAATGGATAATTCATCTTGAATCTCGAACTGATCTTTCTCGATATAGGGCACAAACTCAGACGGGTCCTCCTTGATGGAGTAACTCACACCCAATATCATTTCTGTCTTAGCCCTCTAGCTAGCTAAAGTTTTTCCTGTCATAGGTATATCTGTATACAAACACCAATATGCAGGAGTAAACTCAAACTCCTACGACTCAACTCTATAGAACGATATGGATCTGAAAGAAGGGTAACAAACTCCAAAATGCTCTGTAGCTCCTTATTTATATAATGTGGTGCACAACATATTTATAAACAAGCTCTAATAGACACGGCTTCTAGACTCCCTTGGACAGACCTACTTTGATACCAAGTTTGTCACGCCCCAGATCTGGAGAGGCGTGGCCGGCACCAGGTGCCATAATTAGCCTGACCGAACCACTTTGTACCTGTAACTCTGAAGGGGTAACCCATGACTTAGGCCAACGAGGCCTACTTGCAGACAGACAATACCAACAAGGCCAACAAAGTTGTATGTTAAAATATCTGTAAACGCTAACTATCATTTTTGAGAGGGTACACACACCCCAAAACATATATGTATGTAATCGCGTGCAAGCCGACGAGACCGACATGAACGTCCCTAACCAATAGTACCAAAATAGACATGTACATAAAGGCCGGAAGGCCATAGTACTGACATACAACATACAGGACGAGTCTACAAATCTCTAAAGAGTACATAACTGTATCATGGTCGGGATAGGGCCTCGACCTACCCATACGGCATGTACACAAAACTCTGGACCTGGTAACTCCGAATAATATGGAGCTTACCACACTATCTGGTACTCAGCAAATCCTACTGGTGTAATCCTCCCGGCAACATGTCTGAATCTGCGGGCATGAACACAGTGTACCCAGACAAAGGGACGTTAGTACGAAATAATGTATTGAGTATGTAAGGCGACTGAAACTAATACTGAAATGAAATATAAAGTAACTGGACATAACAGAGGAGTCAATAAAGAATTCGGTTGTACTTACCTTCCTTTAGCATCTAATGACTAATAATACAACCTCGAACTACTTATCCTCATATAAGGCATCTAAACATACATGATTAGCCCCGAGGGTACTCGATATAGCCCGGAAGGCAGTCTGTATGTATAATCATAGCCCCGAAGGCAAGCGCGCATTTTACGATAGCCTCGGAGGCAACCATAACTCCATACGTTCTATAGTCATGCTTTCGATCGTTCTAACTACTTAGCTAACTCATCTACACATAAACTTATCCCCCATAAGGGAGAAGTACTATAATAAGGTCATGGTAACCCTTATATATCTTTCACGAATAGCACATCTTTGTTCGAATAGTCGAAGGTGGCTCGACAAAGGAAATCATCCCAAAACAAAGAAAGAGAATAGTCTTTACATACCTCGAGTCGTCAATACTATCCAATAACAAACTTGTCACCACTAGAATGCCAATCTTATAACAAGGTATGCATGGATTAACTTAGGTAACGCTAGCATATCATGTATATCAAATAAAAACTTGTATCTAAAATGAATTGGACAGTATTTCCCCTACTCTTTAATAACCATAACTTAACCAACAAGACAACCTCCTTTACTTCTCTACGAGCCAAAAAGATCATCAACACAACTATATATACAAAACAGTCCAATATACGCTCGTATACGATATCTTTATAAACTTTCTTCTTCCAAATTCAAGAAGCATAGCAACAAAAACATAACAACAACAACAACATCAACCACTACTTATACTTTATAAAATCCACTCACAAAGACTCAAGATCATATTCCAAATCAGTCCACAAAGCTAACAAGAGTTCTAGCATGTATTCTAACTTTTCTTACACAATTTATTTATCTAACGAGTTAACTAAAGACTAAACTAACTCAAGAAAATAGGGAAAAGATGTAATCTTACCTCAATCACCCAATAACAGCCTCAATTTTGGGATACTTCACCAAGAAGAAAGCTTCAACTTCAACACAACAAGACCACTTCAACTCCTAGCAAGGTTCCCTAGCTTCTTGATACACTAATCACTTTGATTTTCCTTGGACTTTGTCTAATCTAGTAGGGAAACTTAGGGAGAAGGTTTGGGAGATGTCAAGGTCTGTTTTGGCTGATAAATGAAATAAAATACTAAGCCACGAAATAAATAGATCAACACAATATTCTAGGTGCCTCCAAGTACAGCCTCATGTACGGACTGTACATGAAATGTACAGCCCGTACATTGGATCGTACTTGGCAATGGAAAATATTAGGATTTTGTTTTTGAGGTACCGTGGTCCTCACCAAAAGTGCGGGGCGTACAAATCTGCCCTAAACTCGATTTTCAATCGAAACATATTCTCTTCGATTCGTGTAACCTCTAAAACTTCTGATACTTACTAAACATAGTTTTAAAATCTCTTATACTTAAGTTCAATCATGAATCCCTGCTCATAATCACAAAAATAATCACATTTTCTGAGTCCACATCGATTAACCTACGGGGAAACTCGACGTACAAAAGTACGAGGTGTAATATTACATCTAGTCTTAGATAATATCTGTGGGCATTTTATATAAAGGTTAATGTGTTGTGTGTTAACATTTTTACAATTACTGGTGTCGTGAATTTGTGGTGTTGACCGAATGAGAGGAATAATCGTACTATTGTTAGAGGTGTTCGGGTTTGACAAAGTAAGGAAAAGAGTGAGTCTTTGCGGGCAAGCATCGTTTAAGGACACTTGAGAGAGGAATCAGTCAGTAAGGACATTTGAAGTGGTAGATCAATGATGGTTTTGAGCTAATTCAAGTTGCGAAGAGCATTTCAGAAATTAAGTTAAGGATCAGCAGTATCGATTGATACAAGGAAAGGCGAGTTCACTATAGAACATTGGGCATTGATGTTGGGTTAGTAAACTCATGAACCAAGTTAAAAGAAGGGTTCTCCCATTAATAGATTTTGTCAAGGGTACTTCGACGAAGTTATGTGAGGACGTTAGTAGGGTTATGTGCACAAAAAGTAAGGATTTTGGATTAGTTCAGTGATGGGTTGTGGTATTGCATCAACAATGATGGGTTCTTATTTGGATAACCAGAGTTTTTTAGTATTTTTCTATCAAAGATGCTTTATAAAGATTTGTATATGTGGTGCGACTAGTTCAGAGGAGAAATCAATGTTGAAGTCAGGTGAGATAAGGGAACTCTCGGTTATTTGAGTGTGTGGCATACTACTATCTCCAAGATTAACTTAGCGAATTTGCATGACTTATGATATAGCGGAACACTCTTGAGTAGGTTTGAGTGACGTTCGGTCGGTAGCGGTGATTGTGACTCTGAAATGAAATATGAAAAGTGAGGAGTTAAGGTAAGACATAGGTGATTTTTAATCGGACGGAGCAAGGTACATCTTCAGAAAAGAAAAGGACTCAAACTTATATCAGCGTGACTACTTGAATCATGTATGGGTTATAGCGAACTTATATTATATCTTTCAGATAGGGTGTAAAAGTGATAAGTATGAGCGAGGAAGGAAATCTATGGAGCTTTCAAGTGCTATAGGACTTTGCGGATGGTGATGGAATATATGCATATCGTGGATGACGTGTGTGGAAAATTTGATGAGGAGGTGAATTTTACGGTACCAACATAGGTAATTCCAGGGCATCCTTGGATAGGTGAGCTAAAGTTGATTGATGAGAGGAAACCTCTACAATGGAAAGTTGAGGGTATATTTTCGAGATGAGACCGTATTCGTAGTGGTGGATTATGCTGTAAGTATTACTAACTGGGTAGCTTGGGTGAGCATTTTGGATAATCAAAGACTTGGGAGTAGTAGCGCAAGGTTGGTGCAGGATATAGCAAGATTTGAAACTTCCGGATTCGTTGAGGCATTACGAGGGGTTACAATTAGAGCTTTGATGGGTGTATTAAATGTAGCTGCAGGTGTTGCGTTGAAATGTTTGAAGTTGTGAGCGAGTTAAAAGGAAGCACGAGAAGGACTCGATATACTTAGAGGTCATGGAGCTATATCAGATTTGCAAATCGGGTGGAAGTTGACAAACATGAAGATTACAATAATAAGGTATAGTTCTTAGATATTAAGTTGATGAAATAAGTAGAATTCAACTTCTGAACTCGAGGGTGACGGCACAGGGTTGATTAGTCATGAGAAAGAGGTAGAAGAGGTTACCGCAGATGTATGAGAGGCTCACCGTGTGCATTGTGGGGTCTTGGAATGGTTCGTTTATGAGAAGAAGGATCAGTATCGGTCGCCATAGATGTATGAAAGGACTATGATTGGTTCGTGAAGGTTTGGTGTCAGTTTGGGTGACCATTAGGGATATTCGGGGAGTGCATTTAATTTCGGGTTAGAATTGTTCAGCTAGAGCTGGGGGACTATGTTTATATTACCAGAAGGCCTTATGGGTGTTCTAGTAAATCATCTTCAAGGATTCGATGGATTTTAGTTCAAAATTGAGGTATGGCAGAGTTATCAGGTCTCAGTAAAGTTTGCAAGCGAGGTTAATGATATTTTACTGATGGCAACTATTCAAGCAGCTCTAATGGTTTACACCTGTAGGTATATCGAAGAGGTACACCAAGATTTGTCATGCCCCGAACGATGGCCTGGGCGAAACACAGCACTCAATGCTATACTGCATGTGACCGAGCGAACCACATGGCTTGCTGGATCATCATGAGGCATACATGAGCAGAAATATAACATAAAACATAAGGGGCTTTAAGAAAACACATGAAGTCATAACAATTTGTAAAATACTTGTTTAAAACATGAATGCTGAAATACCACGAATTCAAGCCAAAGATGGCTAAACAACTCCGAATATCTGACACAACACAACTGCATAGTCTAGTCTATGAAACCTCTGACATGAACATGAGTCTGCTAAATATACTTGCTGGGACAAGGCCCCTGTTATACCTTTAATGCATAACTAACCATGAAAGTAAATAACTGACTAAAACCCCGAAGAGAATGGGGCTCACCCAAAAGCTGATACGAATGTTGTCCTACTAAGCAGATGTACAGTCCTGTAAATCTGTACCTGCATCGTGAAATGCAGGCCCCCAAGTAATAAAAGGGGATGTCAGCACATTAAATGTACTGGTATGTAGAGCAACTGAATGAAATAACATGGGACATGGAAATAACAGAATAAGAAGTGAAATTGAAAACCTGGACATGAGCATGAGCATGAGCATAATATATATATATATATATATATATATATATATATATATATATATATATATATAAGTAGGGAGAGCATTGCATAAATCGACAACATGATATCACCACGTAAAATGCGGAGTCTGGTACCTCGCCGGACCAGCAGAGCCCCCATACCTTGCCAGGGTATAAGGTGTAACATACCTGATGGATCCATTCAGTGGAAAAAATTAAGGAATCGTCCTAACTAGGCGGAGCGATCCTTATCCTACGGTGGCTAACGTAGTTTCAGGCTATCTCAGCCTTCTAGGTAATTCATGCAACTCCCAAAAACATGAACATAATATAGTGTGCTAAGAAGCCCATGAGTTTCATGAAAGCATAACTTGTATTTAGCATGAATATATCTTGAATCATGGCATGAAGGTAATTATATAATACAATTGCATGAAAACTTGTAGACATATAGGATATTCATGAAATAAGCATTTTTATTTATAAACATGCATGCAAGAGCCCATGGAATACAAGATATCGATTTTTCATGGATTACGGACAGATTCTCAATAATCATAATAAAATATCAAGAACACAAATGAATAATTTATAATAATTTAATACATATTATAACATGGGGCATGGACCTAGGGTTATCATGAACATGGTTAAAAACCCTAGTTTTCGCAGAACTTCATAATTTATGGAAGAAGAGGCGTGGGGAAGAACAAGGATATTCCCACACGTAGATAGCAACCCTACATACCTGGTAGTGCTCCAAACTCGAAGTAAAAATTTGAACTTTGTAGAAAATCCCAAAGCTTTAGTCTTAAATCTTTTAAATGGGATTTGTTGAAAACCCTAAGTTAAAAAGGATTGAATTCTTGTTTAGGAATCATGGATGCATGTGAGAATTAACTTGAATGGCTTGGAATAACTTACCTTGGTGAATTTCAATGGGTGGAGAAGAACATTTCGTCCTAGGGCTAGTGTGATTGTGAAAAATAAAACTAAACCCTCGTTTTTATAGTTTCTGGCCGATGCGGGTAAAGTATGGCCTGAATGTATGTCCCGTACTTCAAAGTACGGCCCGTACATTGGGTCCAATTTCTAGTGACGATTTAATTTTGACGGAGGAAGTATGGGCTCAAGGTGCGTCCCGTACTTCTCTACCCGTACTTAGGTTTTTCACCCTCGATGCTCTCTACCAATTCCCCTCTAAGTACGCCCACCAAAGTATGTCCCATACATCAATGTACGGCCCATACTTTGGTCATAAAACGTACAATTGACGTTCTGGGGTCAAATTTTCCAATTCTAACACTTTTGTCTTGGTTTCTAAGTCCCGAATCATGAACGTAATCTCGTTAGGGGTACGAGGTATTACACATACACTTTATGACTATCCGGTTAAAGATAACATTTGTGAATTTCAAAACAAATGTTCCTTATGTAGGATACTGTGATAATCTCAGGTGTGAGGATTAATTGACATAACTATAATGAGAATCACTTATGACATTGATTCATGTAGTGATCCCATAACGGGTCTATCCAGTATGTTGTTTTCTAACAAATACCGATGAGTTTAATTTGTACCGTACACATAATTATCGATTAAGCTCATACTAGTCTTATACCATTATAATCGAATTATAAATGGTTAACTAGGGATATATATTATTATACGTACCATGAAAAATATATAATAATAATAATAAGAAGAAGAAATATAAATAAAACTTCTTTTATTAATCAAAAATATAACTAACAAATAAGGTCCATACAATGGCCTAGAGCATAACCACCAACAAGCATTGCCAATCTGTTTATTTGATTCTACAGACAAATTCTATTTATGTATTTCAAGACTTAGTATTCCTTAAGCTTGCTTTTATGATTAGTGGCTCTTGTACTTTGTCTCAGACCAGATCTTTGGGGTGTTTGTTGTATTCTGCACTTTGTTTCAATATTTATATATCGAGACTGCTTTAGTAATTATCTTAATTCCTGCATGTTTTATTTTAAATAAAATAAGTAAGGAAAGGGTTCGCCCACCAAGGGAGATGGCGTGGGTGTCCGCACAATTCACGAATTGGGTCGTGCCAAGAACCCAGCGAATCAATATTTGGCTCGGCATATTTCTTCGCCATCAAGTACCCCAATGCAGCATGGTCGGTGTACACCACCACTTAGGACTCCAAGAAATAGGCCCGAAACTTCTCAAAAACATTTACAATAGCAAGTAATTCTTGTTCAATCACTGTGTAGTTCATCTGAGCCTCACTCAGTGTTTTGCTAGCATAATAGATTGGGTGCATGATCTTGTTATTCCTTTGACCAAGCACTGCTTCAATAGCAAACCCACTAGCATCACACATAAGTTCAAAGGGAAGTGACCAATCAGGTGATACTACGACGGGAGCAAAAGTAAGCCACTCCTTCAATTCTTCAAATGCCTTGCGGAACTTTTCATCAAACTCAAACTTAGCCTCTTTTTTAAGAAGCTTGCACATAGGATTGGCAATCTTCAAGAAATCCTTAATAAAACGCCGATGGAATCAGGCATGTCCAAGAAAGCTACGAACTCCCTTGACAGATATAGGTGTAGCAATTGACCCATATGGTCAAGAAATCATCAAATTAGTCACCAATCACAGTGAAATCATCCATGAAGACCTCCAAGAAATCCCCAACCATATCAGAAAAGATGGACATCATACACCGCTGAAAAGTGGTCGGACCATTGCATAGGCCGAATGGCATTCGGCTAAATGCAAAAGTCCCATAAGGACAAGTTAATAGTCTTCTCTTGATCCTCTAAGGCAATATTAATCTGGTTGTAGCTGGAGTATCCATCCAAGAAACAATAATATGACCTTCCTACTAGACGATCAAGCATTTGATCAATAAAAGACATAGGGAAATGGTCCTTGCACGTCATGGTGCTGAGTTTTCAATAATCCATGCATACTCTCCACCCGGTAATCGTTCTTGTTGGAATAAGCTCGTTCTTTTCATTTGGCACAGCTGTGATGCCACCCTTCTTTAGGACATATTGCATTGGACTAACCCACTTGCTATCCGCAATAGGGTAAACAATTTCGGTGTCCAACCACAAGATAATCTCCTTCTTGACATGTAATGACCTGTTAGGTCATTATGTGTCTTTTGACCATTTTACCCCTATTGACCAATTCCCGAGACTATAAAGTGATTCTAGTGAAAACTGAAGGATTTAGAATCCTTGAGTGAAAGTATTTGACCAATAGTCGACTTTTGGGTATACGGACCTTTTTTAGATTTTCATCGATTTCGTGAGGTCCGGAGGGTCGATTATGACATGGTGGGGTGGATGGTTCGGCTCCCAAGGTGTTTGGTTGCATTTTGAATACCTGGTTGGAAACTTGGTTTATCTGTTTAGGGGGGTGACTTGGCAAATTAGACCTGCGTTGGAAACTTTAAGGCCACGGGTGAGTTCGCAGTGCGTGTTTATGTGCGTGTTCATATCTGGTTTGTGTATGGGAGGCCTCAGATTTATGTTGGATTTCGGGAAAAACTTGTGAAAAAATAGATTTCTTGGATCTGGTATGACCGCCACAGCGGGCATAGTGCCACCTTAGCGGTACCGCTGTAGCGGGGTTTCAACCGACATAGCAGTGGTATCGAGATTTCTTATTTTCGCCATGGCGGTGGTCTAACCACCATAGCGGGGCTACTATGGTGCAGTCCTGGCCGCCACGACGGGGGCTGGCCTTTAATAAGTTCCGTTATAGCGAAAGGCTCTACCGCTATAATAGGATCGCCATAGCGATCTGGCGGTGACTGCTACAGTGGATCGACGATACCATAAACTCCTTTTATATTCCTAAGTTCGAACCATTAGTCCAACACTTGTAAAACCTAATTCTAAGAGCTTGGGAAGGTGAATATTGAAGAGACTTGGTGGAATCATCTCTGAGGGTAAGTTCTAAACCTTTATCTTGCTTATCTACCTTTCTTCCTTCAGTATCCATGGTGGTATAAGGTCCTAGATTGTTGGGTGTTGAGACTTAGACTCCTAAAACCTTAGTATAAATTGTTTATTGTTGATTAACTCACTGTTTTTATCATCTAGAAGTGTAGATTAACACATTCTAAGATGGATTTGGTCTATAGTTCAAGAACCTATGTATGAGACCTAGGGTTTTGACTAATTTATGAAATTGAAGGGTCTAAAGTGATTAGAAGCCCATGAATTTGAGCATTATGATTGTTGGGACTAAGGGTAGGGTAATTTCATCCTTAATTTTTTATTTTACCCATATGATTCGTTAAGGGTATTTTGGGTATTTTTCCCCAAATCGGTTCTTCTTCCAATTAGATGGTCTATTACTTACTTAGCGTTGCTATCGCTAGACTTTGAGTGTTCTGAGGCATTACGTAAAGGAAAAGCTCGGGTGGAGTAGCTCGGGTTCCAATTCAGCATTTGAGGTAGGTTACGGCTTACTTGAGTTAGACTTTGCTTAGTAGAATTGATGGGAGAAAGCATGATTAGGCTTTCGGGCATGATGTCTGGTTGGATTTACCTAGGTTGGTATGACTTCTGATTATATGGGCTTGTCGCCGTTACTTTATGTATTGATCTATGAGGTGTACTTGTTGATTTATTGGAAGGAAGGGGTTGATATATATACTCTTCATGTTGATTGAGGTAGCTCGTATGTTTCATGCTATTGTTGAGTTAATTTATCTGAGTCTTGTTATGACTTATGGCATTGTGACTTGTACTTCTTTGGCATTGATATTATTGATTGATCATGCTTTCATTGGAGTGGTGCTTCACATTGGGTTCTAGACTTGAACCATATCTTGTGACTCAGCATAGGTATGGTATATATATATATATATATATATATATGGGGTCGTGTTATGTGGCCTAGTTATGGGGTCGTGATCCGAGGTCAGTTAGGAAGCGAGTGGTACATGTACACCATGGGTCCCCCGCAGGTCATGATTATCGTGCGAACAAGGCCTTTAGCATGTTTGTACGGTTGAGATACTTATCATTGGTTGCATTGCATTGGACATCATCTTATTCCTGTTGATTGATTGTTGTTGTTTTTGTTGTATTGTTGTGCCTATCTGTTTATCTTTATGGCTTTACGAATGTATGCATGATACTAATCTTAGTTGGCCTATGATATCTATTGGTATATAGTGTTTGTACTGATACTACCTTGCTGCACCCTTTTTGAGTGCATATTGCCTTCCGGAGTCATCCTCTAGACCTCGCATCTAGCCTGAGGCTACTTGGTGACCAGATCCGAGGGTGAGCTCCTATCCATGCCATGCTGCCTAAAGATCTCTCTTATTTGATGTCTATTCCATTTCCAGACATTATTGTTATATTCAGACACTTATGTATTTCTTAGACATTATTTTTAGTTAGAGTCCTTGTACAATAACTTTCAGATTTTGAGGTTGGTTGTAATATGTAGTATTACGCACTTATTTATTATCTATGGCATGACTTAGACATTCATTATTGATTCTATTGTTCTTTAATTTGTAATTGGTTAAATGAACGATTAATTGGTTAAAAGGATGGTTCACCACTAGGGTTTCAGTGTGGGTGCTATCACGACGGGTTGGGTCGTGACATGACCACCTCTTGCATAGGTGGGTTCAGTCTTATCTGGTGTTCGACAATGGGCGAACTATCTTTCTCAAGTTAAATTTTATGCTCACTAATTTCAGAGGGAATCCCACGAATATCTGCAATAGTCCACCCAATAGCCCGCCTGTATTCTCACAATATTTCAAGTAACCTCTTCATCTGCTCATTATTCAGCAATGCAGACACAATAATAGGTAATGTATTATCCGCACCGAGAAACTCATACCTCAGATGTGATGGGAGCTACTTTAGCTCGAGCTTTGGCAGCTCAACAATAGATGGCTTGGCTGGAAGAGTAGCCTGATTCTTCAGATCAAGAGACAACTTCTTCGATTGATAAGAATAGTACCCCAATCCTTCAATCGAACTCACTGTCTCCACATATCCCTCCTTGTCATCAGCATCAAAATTAACCATGATAGCGGCTAAGGCTTCCCCAAGGCACTCTTCCTCCACCTTGAATTCAATGGCCTAATCTACCACATCTACTGTGTCAATCGCCGAAATGCTTTCATAAGCACTTGGTAATTTTATCCCTTTGCTGGCTTGAAATGTTACCTCTTCATCATTCACTCGAAACTTGATTTCATTTTTCTCCCAATCCGTGAGAGCCCTTCCGATATCAAGGAAAGGTCTTCCCAATATGATTGGAATATCGTTATCTACTGCACAATCAAGAATCACAAAATCCGCTGAGAGAAGAAAATCGCCAACTCGAACAAGAACATCATCAACAACCCCAACCGGCCTTTTTATCGATCTGTCAGCCATCTGCAACCGCATGCTAGTTGGTTTAGGCATTCCTAACCCGATTTCTTATAGATAGCAAGCGACATTAGGTTAATGCTTGACCTATTATTACAAAAATCACGTGCAAAATCATGATGACTAATAGTGCAAGGAATAGTAAAGCCCTCTAAATCTGCTTTCTTCTAAGCTACGTTATAGAGATGACAGAGCTAATACGGTAAGTGACACTGATTGTATCATATTTGATTGGTTGCTTCTTCATCAACAAATCTTTCAAATATTTAGTAAGACCCGGCATCTCTTAGAAAGCTCAATAAATTGGATGTTCATAGACAGCTACTTCAGCTGATCATAAAATCGTTGGCACTTGGCATCCTTATTCACCAACCTTTGATGAAAGGGAGGTGAAGATTTGAACGATTGAGTTAAGGGCCTGAGTGCCCCTGTTACCTTACCTTTTCCCTTGTCATTGCTCACATGTTGAGCCTTTGAATCTCCAAAACATGATCAACTTTAACCATACTAGGAGTATCATCTTGCACTTCCTCAACCACACTTGGCACCTCAAGTTATGCCTCTGCATCTTCTTCTTCTATAGGATCCTTCTTAACCGCTTTAACACCCACACCTTGAAGTAGTTTCCCACTTCGAGTAATGACAACATGCATTTGGCTATTGGATCGCTGCCACCAACCTTTGGATTTGGCACTGCATCACTCGAGAGTGCTCCCTTTTGTAGGGGTATTGCACTCTAGAAATACCTCTCATCTGTGACTCAAGCTTTTGGATGGAAGCAGTGTGAGAGCCTACAACTTTGGTAAACCCCTTTATGGTCTTATCGGACTTTTCTTGATTGCTAACACCCTCTCGAGCATGCTCTCCAGTTTAAAACTCCCTTGATCATTTGATTGACCCTTTGGCGGCACATAGGGATTGGAACTCCTATTCCCGAAGTTGTTATTGTTGTTTTAATTCCCTTGGTTCGAACCACCATAATTGTTTCGCCCATATTGATTACCTTGCCTTTGTTGCTGAGGTTTCCACTAATTCTGATAAACAAACCCTTGGTAATTCTGCCTTTGATAACCCTCCCCCCCCCCCTGAGAGTTGTTAACATAATTGGCATCTTCATATTGCATTGGTGGGCCCTCTTGATAGGGAATCTCTGGATCTTGATACATTCCCTTTGGCAAAGTCTGCATATCTTCAACTGTATTCACTTTCTTTATCTCCTTCTCATCAAACCTCTTGTTTAGCAAAGTAATATTGGTTGCAAGTTGATGACGAGGAGAATATGTTTGTGAATTTCATGCAAGAGGTGGAATATGCATCTGCTATTGTTCCACTAAGGGACCCTACCACCATTCACTCCACGTCGTCCACCTCTTCTAGCCATAATCACCTGGTTCACAACAAAAGCAAACAAAGTGTGATGGAATAGAAAAAGACTTGAATTAAAGCACACACTATTTAGTAATTTCAAACCGTATTCCCCGGCAACGGCGCTAAAATTTGATACGCTCAAATTACACCTAACAAATAGCGTAAAGCGGACGTTGTCAAATATAGTAACCTTACTAGGTTGAGGTCGAATCCCACAAGGAATAGAGTATGAAAAGGTTACTATAATAGTGTGGTACTTAACCTTCGGTCTAGTTACGTATTTCGGTAAGTGTGTAAAAAGAGTTTTTTATTTCTACTAGCTATTTTGATTTGATTGTAATTAATTGGATTGAGAAACAAAAGTTGTGTCCCTTTTAGATGAGATGTACTGCTATAGGTGTTAATATGATATACTTCTAATGGATTGTTGTAATGTATGCACTTAATCTCTAATTGACTTCCCAATATTTTTCAATAGTTAGAAAGTATTTCTCTTTATGATTTTTTCAAATATTAAAGAGTTGAAATTAAGAACGATTAATTTGTGCCAAGTAGACTCTTCTTATCCCTAAGTGAGTTTATTAAATGAGGGTTAACGCCCCGAGTCCCTGTTACTCATTCCTATCAAACCCTAACTCACTTTCCTAAGTAAAGTAAAGGTTTATAGGTTAAGTCAATGTTTGCAACCAGCAACCAACATTAAAGAATAAGAAATAAGTAAAGACCAACAACCCATTATGCGTATATTCAATAGCAAACACCCATCATTGGGTCCACAACCATCGTAAGAAAATTAGCTACTCATGGTATTTAATGTAAAACAAAGCATTAAAGAAGTCATTAAAGCTTACAATATGAATAAAGAAGATGGAATCTTGTCCTCAAAAGCTTCAACAATAATGAGTATTTAATGTTATGGATTAAAGGAGTCAAAGTGATGATAGATGACCCACAAAACCCTAAACAAACTATTTATAAAGGTCCAAAAATGCGAAAATACATATGACAAAATTGTCCCCAGCGAAACCAAGTACGGTCCGTAACTTTTTATACGGTTGATCAACTCAGAATTATGTCTTCTTTTATGCTCGAATGTACGGCCCACACTTAGGAAGTACGATCTGTACCTTGCTCCGTAGTTTCTTCTCTCAGTCAACTTCAGTGATTTCGCCTTCAATGTCTAGTGTGAAGTACGTCCCGTAAAACATTATACGGTCCGTAAAAACCACCGTATCAAGCATTCTCAATTATTGAGCATTCTGTTTCTTGCATCCAAGTACGGTTGGGATGTACGGCCCATACATAATATGTACGGTCCGTACTTTTCTTCTTTTCTGGACTTTTGGTGCAATTTCCTTATTTTTGCCTTTTGGTCATCAATTACCTGAAACACAACAAAAACACATCAAAACGACACAAACTCACTTAAAAACAAGTAAAACTTGTCGACAAAAGGCATCAAATGTGTCGTAATTCTACGGCACATCAACGAGCGCCTGTACAGACACTAGGTGACATGAAGAGTTTTATGTAGCTTATGTGCTTAATTTGAATTACCTAGTTATTTGACATACTAAGAGGAAATATATGCTAAATGAGAAATTCATATAGTTATTTACCAAGTGGGCTTAATTTTGAGCTAAATGCATATAGGGTGACATGGTTAGTTGAAAACTCATACTTTATTGATATTGTCATATCATGCTATTCAAGATTGTGATTGTGATTGTAATTGTGACTGTAATTGTTATTATTGTAATTGTGATTCAGAAACTGTTATGAGATAAGCATATGGAGACCGTCTATGCTTAATAAGAGTTGTGCACGTTGAGAACGTTCGTGTTGAGATCGTCTGTACTGCACGTGAAAACCGTTTGTGAGGTATATGGGAAACACGTTTGTCCCCCATGGGTCGCTAGGCCGAGCAAACCCCAATTTGCATATATATGATTGTACAAGTAACTAATTGTGACTTACTACAGTTTATAGATGTACATAAACTTATGTGCATGTGGATTTTATAGATTGCCGAAGAAATTATTATGTAGCATCCATTATCCTTATTACTACTACTATTTTGCTTAGCTTTAGGGGTCATTTGATTGGTGGGATATATAAGGATAATAATTCTAGGATAAAATGAGGGATTATTTTAATCCACATTTAGTGATGGATATTAATTAGTTTCGTGATTATTTTATCTCACCATTTGTACTAAAATGATGAGATTAGCTATCTCATATAAAAGGCGGTATAGCTGGCTAAATCCTATAGGATATCTTGGTCTATTCCATCTAGCAAACCAAACGAACCCAGTGTTGTACCACCTTGTACTATTCATTATTAGACTCTTTTTCATATCTGTATTTAAACCAAGATGTGGTAGACAAGTTCAATGGAATTCAAGTTTTTCTAGCTAGCAGTCTTTCGTTGTGCTTTTCATTTTCTTTCAACTGAATTTTGAGAGGAACCATTTTGCACTATAATTCGTGATTTTTAATATTGGTATTTTTCAATTATAACCTATCACGACCCAACTAGGGGCTATGACGGGTACCCGGAGCTACCCTACCGAGCACCACCCATCATACGTATCATAAAACTTTTCCTAAATATACATTACTCTCAGAACGGAATTTGCTATGATACGATCATTATCATTTCCAAAATATATCTACCTTTGTGCACATAAGCCTACGAGGCTATCAAAAATGATATACGAATATACACTGTAGTGATCATGAGACATATGCTACCCACACATAAGTATCTACGAGCCTCTACAAGAATACTGAGACACAAGGACGGGACAGGGCCCCGCCGTACCCAATACATGTAGATAAAAGGATATAACCAAAATCTGCAACTCCGAAGCAGTAGAGTGCTCCTGTTTATATATGCCGAACAGGCTCCTAGGAATCCGGTCCGTCTCCTTATCTACCTGTGGGCATAAACACAGCGTCCAAAAGAAGAAGACATCAGTATGAAAAATGTACTGAGTATGTAAGGTATGAATAATACTAGCATAATAAAGAAATAATGAAACATGAGGCGAAGATATAACCTGCTTAGCTTTTACAGGGTAACACATGTTATGCATATCAAATATACCATCATCATTAACCCGCGTCCGGGTAACTATCACACGCCGCCCACTAGTGGTGTCATGTCCGGCCATCTAGGCACGGTGTCATCATAAGCAGCCCACATTAGCGGTGTCATGTCCGGCCATCTAGGCACGGTGTAATCATAAGCAGCCCGCCTTAGCTGTGTCATGTCCGGCCATCTAGACACGGTGTAACCTCATCATTATGCACTCAACATGAAGCATGCATGAGAGCTCAAAGAAAGCTATAACTCTATCGAAGTGACATAAGGTCGGGGACCTCCGATTACATTATGGAGTAATCATAATCAGCATGCCTCCCCTCGAAGGAACTAGTATCGTAAGGTAAGACTAGCAACAATGACCAACATCAAAGAATTCATACCACAAGACCACTATCCTCACAATAACATCATGTCATAAGCTTTAGAATCTCTAGACATAGATTCATCATCATCATTATCATATTCATAACATATCTCTTATCTTTATCCCATGAGAAGCTCTTAATAATCAAAGACTTGTAACTTTTGGAATGAATGAAAGTCAGGAAATCATAAATAGAGATAGTAATATGCGAGTCATGCCTTAGAAGAAGAAGGGACTAGCCTCACATACCTTTATGTCTTCTTCACACTAAACGCTCTTCTTCCAAGCTTAAGATTCTACATTCAAGAGAATTCGCACTAATAATTAGATAATCGAAAACATACTTAAGCTTAAACTAGAGCGACTAAGAGCTAATGAAAATTGGGCAAAGATTTTCTTTGTTTCTACAACTTTCTTCATATAATAACCAATTCCCAAACATCAACAACACACCCACAATATCATAATCAATAAACTTCGCTAAGTTAGTCATTATTCAATCCCCAAATTTTCTTCTCAAAGTCATTCATAACCATAGCCATAATACAACACCACATTCATCCTCATATAATGCTTCTCCAATATCCTTGATACCGTTTATAACAAAATTATACTCATAACATGCCAAGAACTATGATTCAAGTCAAGTTACTATTCAAGAATACCATTATTTTCACATTTGAGCTTCCATATTTTACTTTCTTCCATAATCGAAGTCTTTCAATCATTTAATATTCTTAATAACATGAAATGATCATAAAACTCACCTTTTGTTTATGTAGAAATGGGCTTTGGATGAAAATGCCTCACTTGGAGAAAACCCTAGCTTCAACTTCAAAGAGATTCTTTACTTCTAGCAACTCTAATGAGCACCCATACCCTTGATTCCACCAATTTGTAGTGTTTGAACCTTGATTTACCTTGGGTTTATGGTAATGAAGTATGTGGAATATTCTAGAGCTCTTGAGAAAGGTGGAGAAGTTGGGAAATGAAAAATACTAACTTGGATCACTTATTTATACTTGAAAAAAAAGCTGTCCCGGTCATGTTATACGGACACTTAGACGGTCCGTATAACATTATATGGTCCGTATAAGTGACCGTATTTCACCATCAGGAAGTTTCCCTTTTCTGTAAGGTTATACGGACCTTTATACGGACTGTATAAGTGGTCGTATAACTCCATTTTTCTCCGAAATTAATCTCGTCGATTCGTTTGATCTCCAATCCTTATAGAACCTTCTTAGCACTTGTTTAACACTTCGTTAACAATCTAAGGAGCGTTATAACTTTTCCTCAAGACGTTATTAAATCAACATTAGCTCGGTACTTGCAAACCCTTTTCAAAACACGACTTATACTTTACATTCTTCAACGAACTTTCTTCTCTTGCCTCGAATGTCTTTGGAATCTTAATTAGAATCATTAAGTACCCCTTTGTCACACCCCAATTTCCGATAGGGCATGATGGGCACCCGACCCTTACCTAGGGCCGAGCGAACCCGCTGACTTCCGTAATACTCATAATCATACTGGGCCCGCAAAACATGACATAAGCACATAATGAAATTTTTTTTTTTTTCCGAGAACAAACATGCCTTTCATCTTTATCAAATCAAATAAGACTAGTACCGTATGAAATCTGCCAACATATGAAGTTCGTAACATAATGCATAATGATACATCGGCTTACATAGCCGCTTACACAACTGACATATCATACACACGACACTGTCTGCAAAGTCTCTACCATAGTCTCAGATACCATACAAAAACACTCTGACTCGGCAAAGACTCCGGAGGAAATGGAGCTCGCCAATCCAGTCGGAACATCTTCTCGCTAATATCACCTACTCATCCGCGGGTACCGCGCGGCATGAAACGCGGCCCGAAGAAAAGGGGTTCGGTCTGACGAAATATGTACCGACTACGCAAAGCATGAAATACGTAAAATGAAGTCATAACCGAAGTAAGGGGTACGAAAGCGAGCATAACAACCCGAAAACCAAAGTGCTTGCGATTCAAGTACAAATCATACATAAGCGGTACGGAAGGCAAATATAACCATCGAATGCCAAAATGCTTAGCTTTCTTTTGAAAAATATTTCTGTCTCATATATCTTGAAAATAGAACATATCATATGGCCGACATTACCGATGTGGGATTTGCCTAAACCAACGTGGGATTTGCCTAAACCAAAAGTGGGATTTGCCTAAACCAATGTGGATTTGCCAAACCAATGTGGAATTTTGCCGCGCCATTACGGTTTGCCCCACCACCGCTCCGATTCCAACCGATCATATTCCGAATCCATACATATAACATATAACGTAGCATATATACACGCACGTGCCGAAAGGGGCTCGGCGTACCGGACACATCATAACACCATAATATATACACGGTTCCCGGCCGAAAGGGGCTCGGCGAACCGGACACATCATACTCTGGAATACACATCATACTTCATAATACAGCATAGTGTGCACGATAACATAACCGGCCCGGGACTTGACGAAAAATGTAACAACAGAATACACGAACAGAATCATGAGTAACCAAATATAGTTTAAAACATTTTCAAGACTTAATAGGTTAATCAAAACGAACCATCATTTATTAGCCAAAACAATAGTCAAATCAGATTTTCTTCCGAATATCACTCGGGAACATATCAAACCGAACTTCAGAAACCATAGTTACGTATCAAAATCACATACATAAAATCCTTATTTCGGACTCAACAGATAAATAAGTAATCATACTTGGGGGTCGGAAAGATAGTCATATTGAATTCTTTCAAAAGCCATCAGAACTATACAGAAGAAAGACGCGGGACCCACGGACGAGCGTCAACCCAATCCGGGCCTGCCTATGAAAGTTAAAGTCATTACTCGTTATCAAATCATCTACGAATGTTTCGAAGCGATCCGAGCCCTGCTGTGAAAGTTACGGTCGTTCGTAGTTTCAGAACTCTTTTAAAAACAAAATCTCTTTATAAAACTTTTGAAATCCAACCATACAAAAGACATATAAATCATAGCTTGACCATATAAGGATGCCAACATCAAGAAGCAAATAAGCATCGTAAACATGCTCGGACTTTAAGAATAGAATTACCCCCGAAGCTCATAACATATCATAGCTTAACCACATCTAAGACATGCCGAAAGAAGGAAAGGTAAGCTTTACATACCTCGTCCGCTTCCTAAGCTAATCCGAACTTACGTCTCAGCTTCTCAAAATCTACAACAACGTCATTTGATATCAACATTAGCTATAAGCACTAAAGGATTCAATTCCAAGCCATCATTTTATCTACAGAAATTTGGGCAAAGATTTCCCCTGTTTATATGCCTAGCCCGAATTCTCAATTCAGTAACCAACAACACCAACAACAATACCAATAGTATTAACATCATTTCCAATACCGACGTATGCCATAAAACGACCCACAATCGTTTTCTAAATTTCTCAACCAACCAAATTTGCGATATAACTATTTAATAATTTTATTTCCGTAAAGGAGTCGAAATTCATATGAACAACATCAATAAAACAGCCTTCACATTTTACAAGGTAAATACATTTATTTTCATCCAAAATTCTCTTCAAATCTCCTTCCATAATTCACAACACCAACAAACGAATTTATCGTACTATTCCCTCCGTGTTAATCCGTTAAAATTCTAAATAAACTCGTTAACAATGAAAAGGAACCGTATTCATACCTTAAGCATGCAGCCCCCACGTTATCACTCTTCTCCTTGGTTGATTTTTAGCTCAAATTGAAGACAACGCACGTACAACACTTTTCTCTTCATGGGCTTGAATCCGGGCTCGATTTTGGTCAAAATTGGTTTTTTCTTCTCTCCAAGCGCTCTTCTCTCTCTCTTTCCAGAATTTTCTGGTGTTCTTGGTCTGAAAAATGAGAGGAAAGGGCTGAAATTTCACTTAAATAGGCATGGGTCATGGGCCTAACCCCATTGGGCCCGGTTTGGGCCTAGCCCACTGACCTTTCCGCCTTAAAACATTCATATATCCTTATCCCGAAGTCACCTATGGGCCCACGACCTATGGTTGGAAAGCTAATTCAATTATCTACAACTTCTATCTTTAGTATTTTTCCAAATTCCAAACTTATAATACCGTTTCGCCCTCGAAGTCGCATCACCCGAAAACATTACTTAAAATATTTGTTGGAGGACTTCCACTTTGATTTGGCCGCGTCCTTCTTGAGCGGCGTTTAACTTCACATATGTGATTCATATAAATTGTCGCATGTCCCAAAAAAATCTCAATGTGTGGGCCCCACCTCGCCCTTGCGAATAATCCGACGTACAAAAATACGAAATATAATACTCGTCAACGTGAGTTTAACTTATGAAGCAACAACATGATTGTCAATTTTTTAAGCACGTTAATAAGGACCTTCCAATTGGTTGGAACTGCTAGAAGAAAATAATTTTTGTAATCACTATTCATGGTCTTCCATTTTAGCTTGCCTTGGCCGAATATGGCTCCTTTGGTTTTTCCCCCAAGTTTCTTGAAATTTCTAAGGGGTGAAGATGATGAATAAAGATGAATTAGTCATCTTCCTATACTTATATAAATCACACAAGTGTACCATAGCCCACACCCACACATGGCCACATATACCATTTTCATGAAATATTAAGCTTTCCAAAATTTCACTTCTAGCCCTTAATTTTCATGAAATGTTAACTTTCATAATTCACTTTTAACCCCAAATTTTCCTTATTCCAAATTTACCCTTAACACTCCATACCAATGAAAAGATGAATATGCAACTTGTGCATTAAAACAAAATCAACAAAATCGGAAATTAAAAGTCTTGTCCATAACTTGTCGCAACCAACTTAAAATATTCCAACGTGCAAAATACGGGATATAACACCCTTCTTACTTGTAGGGACATCATATACATCTTACCCTGCGTTAGTCTATTTACCGTGCAACGACATGAAATTTTTCCGAGGTGTAACATAACTGTCCGCCCAATTAGTTGTTTGGTTTTTAAGTATTTTTTGTTTGCAATAGTTACGCAATTAGAATAACGTTTCGATTTTACCCTAAATGGGAAAGTAAATGACCAAATTTAAAGATGTTTTGGTGGGAAGGAGAATGGAGAGGCAAATAATAAGATAGAATACAGGTTATCTTTGTTCTGGCCATAGTTTTCTGGCAGAGAAGCTAGGGCACTTTCAACATGAGAAACCCAAAAATTATTCAAATTGGCAGTAACATAAAAGGGAGATTTAGCAATTGGAGAAACATTATGACGAGTTGTGTATCGGTCAAAAAGTTCAGGGTGCGTCTGGAAAGAGGATATCTGCAATTTTAGTCCTTAAGATATGACCAATTTTGATTTTGGTCGTAATATTTGATTGAATATATTAACATAACCATTTGAAATGTGCATTATTGATCCTTTTGCTTATGAAATTCGAAAAAGTTAATATATTATACATTGTTAAGCTATTTGCTTACCTATGTGTTACGTTTGTACATTTACTCTATTTTTCAAATTAATACGTATAATTAATTCGAACTCCAAGATAAAATATCTAAATACAAAATTTATAACCAAATTTAGAGGATCTTCTATGTATTTGCTATTAATACAAATTGTTACAAAAATGACTTGTATCGTTTCTTAAAAAAAAGGCTTAAATATGATATACTTACTAAATCTTTCAAAAAAAAATAGTGGGATGTGAATTTGTTCGAAAGGAAATGGATTGAACTGTACTACTCTTATTAAATAATCCAAACTAAAAACAACGATTCCTACATCACTTATTAATAACTAAACCAAAAAAGTATAATCAGAGATTGTGATAGAGTGATAAGTATTCTTCTATCTTTAATCCAAAAATTCGAATTCGAGCCTTGTAAATGAAGTTACATTTAGCTGAGAGCGTTTTACACCCTAAAGTGAACTTATTAGTCACAGTTATCTGAACTCAAATTGATACCGGATCCCAGATGATAACTCAAAAAGAAAAATGAATATAATCACTTGACAGTTTGAATTAACAAGATGTTGATCCTATTAGGTCTGTGTTTCTCCTTTGGGCCACATTTTAGTTTTGTGCCCCCACTCTCTTGCAGCTGTATTCTTCAAGTGGATTGAAAATAACTAGTGCAAAAGCTAGTACCTTTTGTGCGTTTGATTTGGTATCAAAAAGTTCAATAAATAGCTGTATCAATTAGTTGAAACAAATTTCCATGGGCTGAGTAGTTATATCACACTAATTCTTTTACTTCCTATTAGCCCCACATCTTGGTAATAAACAATGCAGCTAAAAAAAAAAAAAAAGAAGAAAAACTCTCCCTCCTCAACCACTTTATCTCATTGCCTTCAATGAGGTTAATTTAATGGATGATCATTGATCACTCAACTTTGATTTTACTGGCTAAAGTTTTTAAACTATATTTTGCAATGAAAAGAACACTCAACATTACTTAAATATCACGAAAGTCATCAAACTATTTTTATAACAAAAATCAGTCAACTTAGTCTAAGTATCACAAAAAATTATTAGAAGGAAACAGAACAGACATTTTATACGATACTTAAGTAAAGTTGAATGACTTTCGGTGTTAAATGATTTTTTGTTTTACAAAATAGTTTTATGACATTTTCAGAGGCAAATTTAATTGATTTTATGTTACATAAAATAAATTTAATGACTTTGCAACAACAAAATAGACGCTGAATGAGAAGAGGAAAATATTCCCATTAAATCTCCATTTTCACCTCATTTTCTCTAGCACCATATCTTTCTAAAATTCTCTCATTTTCTGCTCTTGGAGTCTTATTTCATTTTTCAAGAATTCCTAAATTTAAATGTCTTTTGACCACTTTATAATGTAAAGGGTTGTGATAAAACAATTTTGATATGAGTACAATAGAGAGCTGAAAACCATATAGATGCATTCCCAAGATTCTCAACTTTAGGCTGGTTTTAATAAATATTTCCTGCCAGGTCTAAAAACATTAAAATAAAACTGGCATATTATGCCTAGAAAAAGTCCAAAAACCATAATTGATTGTCATGTCCAGAGGGACGTATCATTTTCAACGACTCACGTGAAATATTTTTACCATGTGGACCATTTGGGAGTACTTTCAACCAGTATTTTAAAAGGCAGTACCGAAACTCACCTCGTGGCTCGTCCTAGGGCGGGGCACTGGCAAAACGTCTCGGGACTTACGTGTGGCGCTTAGTTATGTGAGATTTACGCCTTAAGCGCCCAACTGTACGCCCTAAACACGCCCAACGCTTGAGGCTCGCCTGTGAATTCTTACACAATTTATTTGTCAAATTGCTCGATTAACATTATTGACTCTCATAATTCTTTATTAAATGAATGATGATTAATACTTTTCTTCATCTGTAGAAATAAGACGATTGAGAGTAACTCAAATAATAAATCGTAGTATTGCATATTTACTATTTGCGAAGATCGTGAGGGTGAATATCACTTAACATTTCTTTTAAAAATACATAGCTGAATTTTACATCTTAACTTGTCATTGGTCTTCAATATTTGTCATATGCCTCAAAATTATAATAGTTTATTATTTTCCTAATTGAAAGTAATTTTATTTTTATTCATGAAGGAGTGATGGTTTAATTACAATATGATAAGTTTATTTATTATTTTCTTTTAGGGAGGTAAATTGCATAGTATGATAGTAGTATGCTTTAAGAAATTGTGATTCTTTAATTGTTTAAAAGTTAAAGATGTTAGAATTGATTTGTATCTCATTATAAGTTTTAAATCATTGCATTAATTATACTTGTAAAATCATATTAGAAGTTTTAGTTTCTATGAGTTTCTTTAATCATGTTTTTAATTTTTTTAAACTATTAATATATATTTTTTTATAATTTATGCGTTATTATACTATTTTACTACATTATAAATTAAAAATTGAAAGATCCATGGGACTTACGTCCCGTGCCTCGAGGCTTACGCCTCGCCCTGTACTAAGTAAAACGCCCCGCCTCACACCTCCACCTTTTAAAACACTACTTTCAACAGAGCTAGAACAGAGAAAAAAGAGAAACCCAAGGTGTCTCTGGTAGGAAGGAAAATATTTTTTAATTTTTTCATATTGGTCTTTTTTTCTAGAAAAATAAATTTCTTAAAAATGAGAAAATTTTAAATTCATTATCTTCTCTTTACTCACGCAACGCCCCCAATCCTTGTCTATACCATCCCGAAACCGCCACTTCCCACAACTTCCTGCCAGAGGCAGATCCAGGATTCAAACTTTATGGGTTCAACCTTTAAGATTTTTAGTTTGAACCCGTTGTATTTTAGAAGTTATGGGTTCATGTCTTCTATTTATTGTAATTTTTACACATAAATTTATGATTCGCATCAAAAGTTAGGGGTTCAAGTGAACCCCCACTTATCATGCTACATCCGCCACTGCATCCTGCCCATATAAAGTCCACCCACATAGTATAGATTAAATACAAATATTTTTCAGTTATATTTTTTTGCTTACTTATTAAACACTAGAAATAAGTACTCCCTCCGTCTCAGGCTATCTGTCGTGATTCTATTTTACACGCCCCTTAAGAAACATTACTTAAGAGGGATTTTTAACTATTTTACACTTCATTGATATTTGAACAATCATAACATCACCCCATAATTGAGGTGTTTGTATTTTTCAAGAACAGTAACTACTAAGGGTGAAATGGATAAAAAGTAATTAATATTAACTTGAACTTCTAAAACGACAAATAATTTGAAACAACTATTTTTAAAAATCACGATAGATAATTTAAAACGGAGCAAGTAAGAAACTATAGTACTCCCTGTATCCCCAATTTGTGTGGCTTCTTTCACTTTCCCAGATTCAAACTACATGAACTTTGACCAACATTTAAGATGTATTTTTTCACCAAATTGATATGAGAAAAATGCAACATATAGTACTTTTCGTGTGGTTTTCAAATATATAAATTAATCTTAACATATCAAGTTAATCTAATCCAATTTAACTTTAAAGCATTATATTGACTCTCAAAATATGAAATGTCCCAGATAAATTAAGACCGAAAGAGTACTTATTTTCCAAGAAATTCCTTGAACACGTTTTCCTTCGTACCAAACACACCCTCAGTCACTTAAGTCACATGCAGGATTTAGCACAGACTTAAAAGACTTGGAACAGTAGACAAACCCGTGAGTAGCCCATAAGGCACCAGAAAATTTGACTTGATAGTATTGTCTCTACTCTCTCTTTCCCATTCCAGCAGTGTATATGCAACTAATAAACTCAAGGAGTTGTTCGTACTTATTCACAACTCATAAGCAACTTGTATATATTAAATTGACTACCAGACAAATCTTGTACTACCTGCTTGCCTTGCCCCCACTCAAGATTCATCCTCCCCATCCTTGTCCTCCAAATTGCACTCTTCCTCTTCCTTTTAGAGTCCGGAACCAAAATGCCCCAAAAAAAATCATTTTGAACCAAAATATTCCAACAAAAAAAAAATATATTAAAAGTACGCTTTAAATAAAGAAAATGTACTGCGCTAAAGCACTTAACCGTAACGGTCTCGTTAAGTGCTTTAGCGCATTATTTTACTGCGCTATAGCAATTTCTCTTTCTGCTATAGCGCAGTAAAATACTGCGCTATAGGACTCCACCATTTTCCACAAACAGCCTCTTATTACATTTTCACTCCTTTTTACGTAGTTTAGCTGTATATTTATCATGCTTTGAGACTCCGGAACTTCAATATTTTATATAGAATCCTACTTATATTTGTACAATTAATAAGATAGGCTCAATACATTAAGAATACGCAATACTTTGGATTGTCGTTTTAGTGGTTGAAAAGTCTTCGTCTTTTTGTTTGAAGACTTGTAGTCATTAGCTTTACGTTATTTATCTTTTAGGGCTTCGTCTTATTTTTAAATTAATGCTTAACTTTATTTCGAATGTGTCACCTTTTTTTTTTTTATTATCAATTTAGGATGTGAAACTATAAACAATAATAAAGACTAAGATAATATTTATAAATATGTAAAAAAATATATAATATTTATGATAAACTGTACAACACTAATGTATATACACTATCGAGGATGGGTCCCACATGTAGTATGCCGGAGACTACCCCTAGGCCTAAGGCTCATACCATTCCCACCGCCCTCGCCATCGTCTCCATCGCCCTTTTTCCTCTTAATAACCGGGCGCTCCAAGTCATGATCATCTCATCTTCCCCTGGCCCGTGCGCCCTTGACTAGAATGTACTTCTTCTTGGGATCTGGTCCCGCTCGCACGGGCAGAACCTCATCATGACCTGGGTCTGGAAACTCGGACTCTTCCTCGTCAGGAGTTGCCACCGCGGGCGCCGAAGGATGAACCTAAAAAATATATAATAATTAGTACCATTTCTTATTTATATTGAATCCATTAACGTTTGTTGAATAATCAAACCTGTGTGTCAACGGGCGCCTGAGTAGGCTCCTGAGATGGGTCTGGTGGTGAATATGAGGTAGTCTCCTGGACGAGATGCTGTTCAAAGTCCAAGTAAAGGTTATAAAAATTAAATAAATATTTACCTTATATTGAATAAAATTAATTTTAAGTAAAAAACTTACATGCGCCTCGGTAGTCTCATGAGAAGGCACCTCTGCCTCGACAGGCTGATGAGAATGCTCCTGAATGGGTCGCTCCTGTGGACCCACTGGCGCCGAATCCTAAAATATGAAAGAAAAAAAAAACGAAATAATAAGTAACATACATATTTAAAATAAGTACTTTAAATAATCAAATATGTATATTAAATATTGACCTTATATTGAATAAAACAAATTTTAATAAAAAAGCTTACCTGTGGCTCGACAGTCACATGGGAAGACACCGCTGGCTCGGCAGACTCATGAGAAAATGCCTGAGTGGGTGGCTCTGGTGGACCCGCTGGTGCCGAATCTTAAAATATAAAATATTACTAAATAATGAGTAACATGTATATATATAAATAATTTAAATGAAAAAATAAGTAACCGGGATCAAACACTCATCAAAGTCAAGAATCCTGGCTCCCTCTAAATTCCTCACAGGCCGCTCATCAGCTAATGAAGCGCGTAACGCCGCCCAATCAACGTTATCACGCTCCTCCATGTATGCGTTACGCTCGGGCGCGATGAAGACATATCTCAGCAAGTAAGAGCGCCGGCGTAAACGTAGGTGAGCCTCCAGGTGAGCTGCCACCAGCTTGGAACGGCTGCAGATGGACTAGACCGTGAACGCCCTCTAGAATGGGATCGGCCTCATCCGCCTCATCTACTAGATGGTGTCCTCCACCACCAGGTCCTCTAGCAGCAGCATCGCGTCCTCTACGGGCACGACATCCTCCGGCAGCACGGCGTCCTCTGCCAGCACGGCCTCCTCCTCTGGGAGCACCCGGTCCTCCTCCTGGCACTGCCTGATACTCAGCCTCCGGAACAAGCTCCTTCCTGCGCCTAATCTCTCCTGCCTGTCGGGATACCATCCTCGGATATCCGTACTATATCCAACGCAAGCCCCGCAAGCCCAGGGTAAGGCATATGCTCTAACCCCAAGATGCGTAAACGCTGTACGGCCACCAGCTGCATTTGTGTTCAACAGTAAATTAAAAAAAAAGTTATTTTTTAAAACGTAACAATTAATGCAATTAAATAAATCTAAACACGATAAACTTACCAATGCCTCGTACTGCCCCGCGAGTGCTGAGTATCCTACATCCCTAGGGGAATGCAAAGCTGGGTTGCCGATCAATCGGCGTGTGGTCTGATGATACCAGCTCATGTAATCCTCAATGGGAGTCAAATGGCCGACCACCGCTAAAGTGCCCAACCTGTTTTCCCAACGGTGGAGCTGGACATCCATGAAAGCCAGAAAATCATCATCAACGGCAGCCCGATCGTCCAGCTGGTAGTGTCGGAGCTCATGACGAACGTCAGGGGGTATACTCTGTGTATGCCCAAACTGTCGTAAGACACGCTCGGGCATATGGTCCTCTACGATGTCCAGGTGTATCAATGGACACCGCAACCTCCAAACCCTCTGACCTGCCCTGCAAAAGGCCGGCAAACCATCTAATATAGCAGCGCACGACATCCATATAAATAGTTGCATAACATATAAATACAAATCAGTGATCACCAACTAGAAAAGATGTTTGATTAAATTAATAATGTAAAGTTAAATAGTTTTACCGCATCGTCCGTCATGTGATCAAGCTGGTCCCGGAATGAAAGAATACTGTGGTGCGTATCCACATCCCGGTCAAAACCCGCTATCCACCTCCTCGCATAAGGCATGTCAATTTTGAGGTGATGCCTAGGTACGGGCTGAAAAGGCAGCATCCTCTCCCACGCCCATAACTGTAAGCAATATTAGAAAATACGATTTTTAAGTCGTCGTTTCAAGAGGTTTATCTATATTAAAGGTACGCACACTTAAAATATTACCTGGAGAAGAGCAAAAAATCCACACACATCTCTGACAACACCAATAGACGCTCGGCACAGGCATCTGTAAAGATACGCCAAAACAGCACCGCCCCAGCTGTAGTCTCCCAAGCGGTCCAGATGCTCCAAGAAAACCAAATAACGTAAGCTGACAAAGGCACCCGATGAGTTCGGGAACAAGATGCCCCCGAATATAATAAGCAGGTACAAACGGGCATGACGATCAACATCGTCTGCGAAGTGCCGTCGACAACGGATCCGGACCCTCCAAATAAGTGCGAGTGTGCTAATCGAACCCGAGGCTACGTCGAAATCTCGCCCTTGGCATCAGGCACGAAGTGGGTGAGCCTAGTCAACTCTGTCGCCCACGTCTGACCAGGAGGAGGCTCGTACCGAGTGTATAGTAGCTCTCCATCTACCCGCAATCCAAAGAGGACCTCCATATCCTGAAGTGTAATCGTAGCCTCACCAGTGCAAAGATGGAAGGTATGTGTCTCTGGCCTTCACAGCTCAACCATGGCCGTGATGAGCGCCCAATCATGTTATACCCAACCAACGGACACGCAACGATAGATGCCGCCCCGAAACAATATCTCCAAGACGCGAGGGTGTGGGGGGTGCTCGTGTAAAAGAGTCCACGCTCTGCTGCCTACGGGGACGGAGCCTAGTAGATATCCCATATCTTGCCCATAATAACTCGGACCTATGATTACGCTTGCAAAGACAATGCGATCTATCGGCGGGCCCACGGGTGAACGGCCCGGCCTCGGGTGAACGAGCGGGCCCGGGGGAACATCGGGCCCGGGGGAACATTCGGATCCATGAAAGAGTTCGATGCTTGTACAAACTAAATTAGTCATTATTCTTGAAATGAAAGATAAATTATATTAACTAATTAATAATTTGTAGGGAATATGTGAATTATGTAGTATTATGTCTTGTGAATAATTAACATGGGATATGCAGTAAATTTAATATGTGATAGTAAGGACACATATATGATGGCAAAGACTTTTAAGTTAATTACTTTTGAATTATGTGATGGCAAAGACTTTTTAAGTTAATTAGTTTGGGAATCGAAATTCAGCAGTAATATTTATTTAGAACTCTATTTTGAATATGTGATATATTTTTAGTTGACCAAATAGCCAACACAACTACGATAAAATTAGACTAAAAGAGTATATTCGTTGACCACATATTTTCCTACAAACTTTACATTTTTTTCGTTAACTTATGTATTTATGAAAAGAAGAACTTTAACTATTCTTTTTTAGATAATCTTTTTTTATTTAACATATATATTCACGCTTTTAAAATAATATAGATTAACAATTCATAATCATATACAACTTGTTTGGATGGTTGTTACCTATTGTATTATATTATGTTGTTAGTTTAAATAAAATGTTTGCTTTGATTGTTACTTTAATTTTATTGTTATGTAATGACGAAAGGTCCTATTTTATGTAACCACTGATTTGATCATATACAATACAACACAATACGATACATTATGAAACAATATACAACAATCATCCAAACAAAGTGTTAACAATATAATAATTTATTACCAATCAACTTCTTTCAATTCATAAACAATAGTTAACAACTAATAAATTCATAATCAATATTTAACAAATAATCAATTAACAAAAAAATAATTCATTAACAATTCATAAATAATTAACAAATTAACAACTCATAAACATATAACAAATTAACAATTCATAAACATTTAACAAATTAACAATTCATAAACATTTAACAAATAATGAATTAAACAAAAAAAAAAAAATTGGAACAGTGGCAAAAGCCACTGCCCAGTCGAACAAGAACAAAAAAAAACATTGATTTTTTTTTTGATGGAAAATAGCAAGGATTAAATGTTAAGCATGCTTAGAATATAATGTATATAACAAAATAATAACAAAAGTTCATAGTAGAAAACCTTAATCGAAGATTTTTTATAGAGTTATTTTAATCGAGTTGTACGCCGCTTTTTTCCAAAATTCGAACTTAGAATCTTGCTCCTTGACTTGAATATACCGATAATCTAAACTTTCCGGATGAAATTTAATAGAAAATGACGTTTTTGGATGTGGGGACCACCTCGGTTTTGCCTCTAATGGCGTTTTCAAATATATTTTTTTTGCCACTGGAGGGACCAGTGGTGGAACCCGACGGGTTTAAGTTGAGTCCTATAGCGCGATATTTTAACTTGTGCTATATGGAGAGAAAATTGCTATAACGCGATGAAATAATGCACTAAAGCACTTAACGAAGTACATTACGGTTAAGTGCTTTAGCGCATATTTTCTTGCGCTAAAGGTAATTTTGTAACATTTTTTTGTTGGGGTATTTTGATTCAAAATGGTTTTTTGGGGGGCATTTTGGTTCCAGACTCTTCCTTTTCTATTCTAGGTTTTTCCTTTGATGGCCTCTGTATCATAAACGGATCCAGAATTTGAATCGGTTAGATTTGACTTTTAAAATTCGTAATTAGCATTAAAGTAACTGTACTTTTGAAATTAGTGCGCAGTTAAGAGTTTCTCTAAGAATATTTAAGATTTAATATCTATTTATAAAAATAAATTTTGACCTATATATGTAGAATAATTTCCTGCCTACACAATATAATTTTTCGACGAATGAATCACCCTTCCATCTATGTGGCTTTGTTTGAAATTATGAATTCATAATAAAATAATGTTTGTAAACATTTTGTGATTTTTTCGCGCACACACAATGATGTCAAATTATTTCAAATGTCCCACAGCATGAAAAGAGTGTCATGATAATTGAAAAATATGGAGTATTATTTACAACAACAACAACAAGCCCAGTAGAATCCACCATGTGGGATCTGGGGAGAGTAGAGTGTCTGTGACCTAACCCCACACAGGAAAGGTAGGGCGGGCAAATTTGTTCCGAAAGACCCTCGGCTCGAAGAGGAAAACAAGAGGAAAACAAGACAAAAGGTCAGATAGAGCCAAACATATCAAAAACAATATGAAAACGAGGAATAACAAAAGCGAGAAAGTCATGGTAGAAAGGAGCATTAACTACCATAGATAAATAAGATAATCAAAGTACAAAGGCCCAACAAATATAAGCAGAAATTAAATGCAGAAATCAAATGGCAATAAACGAATGAGCAAAACTACAACTACTATGGTGGAAGGATAAGAACCTACCTTCTATCCTATCTGTCTAGTCCTCCACAACCTTCTATCTAGGTCGTATGCCCTGTAAAATTTGAATGGAGTATTATTTAAAAGAAAGTAATTTTGGATTGATGCAAGACTTGTAAAATTTATCATAAACTTCTTCCTAATTTTAGTGATCACGAAAATAGGAAATATTAAAGATGTTTATTGCACTAAAGGTTTCAGTTATTTCTCCTTTGTTTGATGTATTCTCCTATCATAGTTATTTTATCTTTTTGTTTCTCTTTTTTTTTTTTTTTTTTTTTAATTACAATATTTATCTCTTATACATTGGCATATATTATATACGTCATTAACTAGTTAATTAAACAAGAGAACATGTTCCGGAGCTTCAATTGCTAAACTATGAAAGCAAATTAGCTTCAAATTTTCAATAACAAAATTTAGGTTATTGTCTACGTATTCCACAACAATACAGTCTGATCAATTTGAAAATTTCAAATTTATATTGAGCTTACATTGGGCGAACAACAAACCAACACGAAGCATTATAGACTTGGTTGTTTTCTCTTTTGGAGAATACTCCCTTCAATAATGCATATAAAAACTAGAAATATTTATATTCTATCTTTTTATTTTTATTTTTGTGGAATTATAATTAATACTGCACCAAACTCCAACTTTGGGGGGGGGGGGGGGGGGAGGGGGGGGTGACGGGAGGCAAAAGAATAGACATGTAAATAATAACACCCCATGCTATAATAACTTAATATGAACAAATTTATATACTGGTAGTGTAGTGTAGGGATCTAATAGCTCAGTTGGGTGGCTCCCTGAGCTCTCACATTGTTAGTGAGGGTTCAAATCCCCATATTGTAATTCCCTTCCCCATTTCCCTTTTCCCTACAGAAAAAAAAATACTGGTAGTGCGTAAAAAAAATTCAACACTATAATTATATTTTAGTTTGTTTTTGCATATCATCTGTCTCACTCCAACTCTTTTTAATGACTTTTTAGGTTGTAACACATATTTATACGTTTAGTTAATTAATTACATTAATTAAAGGGGTTTTGACTACTACATACTCTCTCTTTTTTGTTTTTGTTTTTTTTTTGGTTTTAAATCTTGGAAAGCACTCCTCTTTAATATACGACTTCTATTCTCCTATGAAATGTAAACAATAATTCAAAGAACTTTTAAAAATTTGGTCATATAATTTAAAGTCAATCCCACTTTACCCCCTGACATTTAAGGGTTGGGGAAAGTACCCCCTCCACATATTGAATGGGAATGATAACCCCCTTATGCAATATTTTCCGGTGAGATTTTTTTTTATTTTTTAAATAAAGATCTTTTTTTTTTCTAGAATTAAATCACAAAAATAGATAACTCTTATTATTTTAATTCCCATTCACCTATTCCGCTGAGAATAATATACTTATCTTTTAGGATATAACAACTACTTGAATAATTTGTTAATAAATTTCAAGCTGTGCGTCATTCGTTTTATCAATAATTTTTCATACCACATGTTAATAACAAATGTTCTATCAATATTTTTTCATCCCTAATTTTAATTGGTTGGATATAATTGGTGTTTGAAGTTCTAGAATTTTGGAAAAAAGTTCATATGAGTTAAATTTTGAAAAATTGTTGGTTTTCTCTTCAAGAGCTAAGTTATTTAGGACATATACCGGACATCTTTCACCATATGATACTTCTATTTAGGACATATATAAATTTCATTCAACGTGTGATTTTTATGTCAAATTACAAATTTTGGTAAAATTCTATTCTCTGTCCCAATTGGTATGAAAACTTTGACTAGATTAAATTTGTGGTCTAAAATATATTATAAGATATGACTATAAATCATCTTATTAATAGCGAAATGAAAATTTTAAAATTAAATTAATCCCTCCGGTTTCAAAATAAGTGTTCACTTAGCCTTTATCACACCATTTAAGAAAATACTAACTCCTGACTTGAAATTTATTAACAAATTATTGCAAATAGTTGTTATATCCTAAAAGATAAGTATATATTTTCAACGGAATAAGTGAATGAGATAATAATAAGAGTTATATATTTTTATATTTTAATTCTAGAAAGAAAAAAAATCTTTATTCAAAAAAAGAAAATTCTCATCGGAGAATATTACATAAGGGGGTTATCGTTCCCATACAATATGTAGAGGGGATATCGTTTCCCAATTTTTAAATGTTAGGAGGGTAAAGTGGGATTGACTCTATAATTTATTATGACAAAGTTAAGTTAGGAACAAAAAAATAATATTTTCTCAATTAAAAATGTCACTTAGTTTGAACTATTTTTCAAAGCATCAAAAAGTCATTTAAAAAGGATGGAAAGTATTTAGAGAAAATGATAAAAATGGTTCCACAAGTTTGAAGGTAGGTTCCAAATAATCCCTTATGTATGCACTTTACAGTTTTGGTCCTTTAAGTTTTTCAAAAGTTAACACTTTTAATCCCCGTCACATATTTAATCAAACTCTCTGTTAATTTTGACGAGAACTATGAAAAAAAAGAAGAAGAAGAAATCAATGAGAATTCAATTTAGAGATACAATTTTTGTAGTTTTTGATACTTTTAATTTATTTCAAGAGTCTGATGTAATTTTTTTAGGCGTAGTTTATGTTATTTCTTTTAATATCGCTTAGTATGTAATGTAACTTTTTGTGTTGCATATCGTAGGATTTGATTAGACTTTCTTGGTGTTTATAATTAAATCTTTTTCTTCCGTCAAATCTAACATACATAGTTTCGTTAATATTTTATGGAGACTAAAATTGTTAAATTTTGTCAAACTTAAAGAATAAAAAATGATAAGTGCATACTTAAGAGATTATTTTAAACCTACCCTCAAACATAAGAGACCATTTCTGTCATTGTCTCTATATTTTTAAATTTAAAAGATATGATCGTATAAATGTTTTCGTTTTTTAAAAGTGTGATTAATTAAAATGAATATATACACAAATGTGATTAAAGGAGGTGAGAAGGTCAATTTAGTCCAAATCTAAATCAGGAAAAAGATGTTTGTCGTGATCATCAATGTCGTGTTCAGGAGCTTTCCTGGCATATCACGCCCCCACCCCCACCCCCGCTCTACTTCTTTGAAATACCCCCCTTTTTCTATGTAACGTTCCACATTCCACCCCCACTCTCTCTGGATTTACACAGACGCACACAACATTATAATGCAGTTGAGGAAATAGAGAGAACACTCTCAAATCTGCGTTTTGGTTTTGTAACAATGGCGGTCAATTCCAGCCAAGAGGTGAGGAATGATATATAATGCGTTATTCGAATCAATTCACTTTTCTTAAACAGTACGCTATGTTTTATTCGAATCAATTCTGTTTTTCTTTTTTCTTTTTCAGTAATGTAGCCTGCATTGTGCAATTTATTTGTTTGAAATCTGTAATCTGAGTGCATTTACGGACAGTTAACTTTCATTTCTGTTTAAATTTTTTTTTTCCGGTAGAAATTATGAAGATATGACTTTCTCAAACAGTGACAACGGTTGCGGTATTTGAGTCAATTGTTTTTTCTTAAATAGTACTCAATTATTTGAATCAATTGATTTTTTTTTTTGGTTCAGTAATGTATTGTGCTGTTGTCGTTGTTTTCTGGTGTTCGGATTGTGAGGCAATTTATCTGTTTGAAATATGTAATATGAGTTCACAATTTACTGTCATTTTTTGTAAAAATTATGAAGATACGACTTTCTCAAACAGTGATAGCTGTTGCGATATTTGAGTCAATTTCTCCTTTTTTCTCTATGTGATGTAAGCTGCTTTGTACTCCGTCCTTGTTTTGTGTTACGTTTCATTTTTTGTTTTTTATAAGGAATTTTGCTTTCCCTGATGCAATTAATCTACTTGTAAATGTGAAAGCTAAGTTCATTGTGGTCCTTGAATGTACAGTGGGCTAGATGCTTATACCTGTCATTTCTGACTTATGAAGATAAGAATATTTGCAACTACTGCAAATAGTAATGTGACAATTTGATGTTCTCTTTTGAGCTTTTTTTTTTTTTTCTAATTCTTTTGTGTAGATTAAGCTGCATTTCGATGTTTTCATTGTTTCGTGAGTCGGATACTTATTTATTTTCTGTTGGAATTTCACCCTGTAATTCATTCAACCTGTTATTCAATAAGTTAGCTGAGTTCACTTCAATGCGTTTTATGAATTTTAAGTTCTATGTAGTCTAGCGAATAGTAATTGCGTTGCATATTTTTATTTATTTCTAATGAAAGTTATTGAGATACAGTTGGAAATATGAAAGTTTGTTATTGGAGCAAGTGTTGGTGGTTACAATCATAAATGTTGTGGGATTGCATTTTAGAGTAGATGTGTCTTTAAAGGAACTTCTCTTTTCTATTATTTTTCTCTTGTTTCATCAGCAAAGTGGTGGTCATAAGTTGAGGCAAGTTTCTATTCGCTAGACTACATTAAACATTAAAAACTCTTTGGACACTATCTGAGATTATTCAGCTTTCAGTATTTTATCTAGGCTTGGATGGTTTTCTTGCACCAATTGAGTTTTGAAAAAAGTTAAAATTCTTGGTCCTGTCTCTAGATATTCTTTGTTTGTGCAGTCTATTTGTTTTGTTTTATATTCTGTCACCATTTAATGCCAACTGGCGATGAAGCTAAAATGCAAGTCCTACATTTTGATGCTTTTGTCATTGCTGAAAGTAGGGACCACTGAACCAAACATTTGATTGGCAAGTCCTCTGATTTGGCGTGAAAGATTTTATTTGTTTTGTCTTTAATTTTGGATTTTCATTCTAAAAGATGAACAAGGGCAGCAGCAGAGTTATCTACCATAGCTGTCTAGTTCTTAACAAGAACCGTCTACTAAGTAATTCCCCATATTTTCTAGTTGAACGTAGAATGCCCATTTTGTTTCTTATCGGTGTTGGAAGTGAGGTTAATAAAAGTATTATAGAGTTGATTCATAACCACAATCAAAAGCCTCTTGGTGATGGTTCAGTTCTTAAGATCACATCTTGGTTTTGCATAACAGTTGAAAGTGTATCATTTTTGCTTTAGCGAGTTAATATGATGTCCTTCTTTCCATATCATTTAGAAGTACAATATGATGTTTGCTGTCACATTTTCACTTAACGACTTGAACTGAATCTACCATAAGGTAAATTTTTTATGTGCCAAGGAGAAATTGTCATGGCTTACATGCGGCTTAAACCTTTTAGTACTAAGATATCATGTTATAAAGTCCCTCGTCCAAACAACAAGAAGTGCCATGTTATATTAGTTAATGGAGAAAGACTTAAAGGAGAATGCATCTTGTGCTTTTTGTAGCTGTAGGACATTGCTACCATATTGTATGTGCTATTAACTTCCTTTTGGAAGTAGGTAATATTTCTTATGTTTCTGCTATTTTTCTATGTGTGCTTTCCTAATCACCCAAATTATCTATTTAGAAATTTTTTACCCAGTCTGTTTTTCCCAATTAATGAGTACTTATTTGGTGTGATATTTCATCATCATATGTGCTTTTCTATTCATAACTATCTTTTCAAATTCTTTTATTTGTGAAGTTACATTAATTATTTCTATTTCAGCAAAGCCAAGGTTCCCTGAATGTTGTTGAATTACCTGACGAAGCAACCACAGGCCCTCTGTGTGAATCACATTTAGATATGGTGAACCTATCAAACCTAAATCTTGTGAAGACTCCAATTTCAATGGACGCCCAATCAAATGGCGGAAACCATGCCAACCTGAAGAATGATAGCGCAGATGGTTATGGCTCATATTGTTTGGCCATAGATATTGAGAAACCAAAATTTGAGGGACCTAAATCCACTGAGGAAATGAGTGGGAATGTTAAGACGGATGATTGTATATCTGTAAGTGCCTTTTATGAATTTAACAATTTAACATCATCACATGGGAGGACGTTAAATTTTGCATTTCTATAGGGTTCTTTCTTGCTGTGCTTTTTCCTATTTTGGTATCATTTTGTTCTCTAATTAAGATTTTGTCAATGTAATGCTGAGCATCAACAAATTGATGGTATTTCAGAGGATGTTTCAGAGAGAAATTTCATCACTGATGGGAGGGAAGTTCATGCAACTCCTGATGAATAACAGCTTTGAGCTGCCCAAATTTGCTTGGAAAGGTAGACACTGTTCTGCAATCACTCTGATATTCATTTCCTAAATGAATTTTCTTTTTGATGATACCTGTTCTCTTTACTCAGTAGTTTTCTTTATCATGTTCTGAAATACATTTCATCAAATAATGCTGAGGAATACAATTTACCAGTTACAAAAAAAAAAAAACAAAAAAAAACAAAAACATTTCATCAAATTTACTAAACTCAATTGGATGCTTCTATGGAGCTTGAACCCTGCCAGAGGATCGTCATATATATATATATATATATGACTAATTGTTCAGAAATACTCAAAACACAAAAACTATTTCTTCAGGGAAGGATGACAGATCTGGTTGCTATTTGGTGAAATAATTGAGACATGTAACAGTATCTAATTCTCATGAATATATACACATGCTGGTTAAGAAAGTAGAAGAATTCTCTAAGAATTAGTGCATTCTCCATAAATAGCTTTACTGGATACTTGTGGATAACTTCTGTGATTGACTCTTCTTCAGTTTCCAACTTCAAGCCTCTTTTATTATTTTTCATAATAATAGCATGAATGGCGACATGAAGTACATAATGACACGTAACTTTGCTATGTTGTATTGTCAATGATATTCCTCTTGAGTGATGTGAAAGCTGAAACTTGCCACATTAACCTACTCCCAAATCTGTAATCAAACACCTACTTTTTGCCCTTTCCTGTGTTATCAAGTGGGTTGCGTGAGGGTTCCTAGTGCATACTTTGAAATCCAGTTGCTAAAGTTCTTTTTGCAGTTGTATAGGATTCTGCCTGTAAAATCTTGTTCACCCAATTAATTACATTACAAGTTCAATATCTCAAAAGTGAAATATAATCGGCTTACCACGTGCATGAAGGTGCCCCATAAATCAGTTCTTTTTATTTCCTGAAGAGTTCTCTACAGATGAGAATGCTTGATGCTGTTCCTAGACCAACCACTTGTCATTTATAGGCTATTAATCCAAATATGTGTTTTAGTATGGTATATTATCATATATACTTACTGATGAAAAGAAAATTATCACTAAAGTTAGCCTTTGCAAGTTGCAACTGCTTTGATTATTCAGCATCAGTAGTTCTCGGTGGTTATCCTATCTTCTATTGAGTTGAGTTGTTGATAGCGTCCTTGTAATAAAAGTGCAAGTAAAGGTTTAATAACTTTCCAGTTAACTGAAAAAGGTTCCTTACCTCATATCAGACCAGATTTATCTCTGATTATAACCTTAAACCTTGGAGCTACCTATTGTACATATCGAGCTTAAGTTGTACAATGAGATAAAATGTTCACAAGTGTTTCTTGTTTCATATGGCAGATAAATGTTTGACCGAGAAGGTATACGATACACCTAGCAACAGATTGAGAAAATACAAGCGCTCTGCATCTTTTAATTCAAGAAGAGTTGTTCTCCTTTTCTCATTCCTGTAAGTTTGATCCCTGAAACTGTTCTTTTCATGTTATGATTCTTTCCTTTTTGGTTCTAAAAGCATTACATTTATTACTAAAGTTATATTCATTTCTCGTGAGCTGTTAAGTCGATGCAGTTTGTGGATGTAAATCATCTAAATTTTAACACTAATTCCAGGAAATAGATGATGATAATGAGTTGTCCTGTGCACACATCTGCATGAATGAATATGGAACAAGTATTGCACAACCAACCGTAATTATTGAGGGCAGAAATATTTAACCAAGCTAATGGTTTTGAAAACTGTATTTGCATTGCTTGTCATCCCTTGATTTAAAAATTGCAGGCTACAACTGCCTGTAAATGGTAGACTGTAACATGGTATTTTTTTTTTTTTTTTTTTGATGACATGGGAACCCACAGCCGCTACCCTTCGGGCGCGCACAGGGTAAAGACTGTAACATGGTTTCTCAATGAACAAATGGAACTTTCAAGTTCTATGCTCCCTGATGATAAGGTTAAAAGGATGTGGTTGATGTTGTTTATTACAAAGAGGCAGGGTTGCTTTTATTCTGGGGTTTGGCAGGGTGGAGGCGTTATTTGGTCATTAGATCTTGACTTACGGTGTTTAGACAGCTTAATGACCTGGGGGTGGGGGTGGGGGTGTTTGGGGGGGGGGAAGGTATGATAAGGGGTATGATTTATTTGTTTCTTCAGTTGAGAAGTTAGGAAGGGGGACTATATACTGGTTTGCTAACCATGAAATAAAGTAGCCTATTCCAAAGGAGGAATAGTCATTAATCAATAGGTTCCTAATTGCATTGATTTCTTTGTCAGAACCTACTAATCAGAGTTGAATGCAGATATTAAGAGGTCGTCTACTATACGAAGTGTTCTCTTCTATTTTTCCTGATAGTCATAAGTTGATAGGCTAATCTCTAGAGATCGCTCTACCTGGAAAAATGCTGAGAACATGCATTGATTACTTATTTATCTATTTGTGAAAGAAAATACGGATGAGAAAAATCATCTGGACATCAAAAAGAATCAATACAGATTAGGTGCTCATCACAGTCTCTACTGAAGATTCATTGTAATGGATAAACATTCTTGAAAGAAAACATACATGGTATGGCTATGGGGCACAGAAGCATAATTGTAAGTATCTGTAAGGATGAGTTAATTGGAAATTAGGTGATAGAAACGTTAGTTCATTCTGTTCCCTTATTAAAAAAAATGTTGATTCTTTCTGGTTGTTGTCTGTCTTCTTGGAGGAAACAAATATGCCTCTAAGAATAATTGGAGCCTAAAAAGAAATAAGGGAAGACTTCTTTATATATAGAAAAGGTCGTTATATCGACAGTCTTGTTAATATAACTTATATATCCCTACTACATTTTGGCTAATTAGCAGCGACATTCTTTTCAAATTAAGTGTGAGTATGTTGTAGATATTCATGCAACTTTAGCTACATGACCTCCTTTGATCCATAATATGCATATTTCTTTTGGCTTCAGTTGCTATTTTAGTTATAGCTTCTATATAGCTAGCAATTGACCAAAGTCTCTTCCTTTTCCAGGTCAAGCGTGGGGACAATCATACTCATTTTTCTTACTCTAAGAGTTAGAATGAGTGGTGATTGGGCTGCTAATGTGTAGCATCTGCTTCTCTATCTTCCTGTCACGCCCATCATTTGTGAAAAGAGTTTGCTAGGTGTACACCTTTTAATGAATATCTTTCTTGATTGTATTTTTCTTTAATTTTCAATGAGTAGGTATCCTTCGTCATCTGTACATAAAGTTAGCAGTTAGAACTTAGTATACAAGCTGATAAATTTGATGCATATTGTTCTCTATTTTAAGTTGCTTTTTTTACTTGTTCCTTCCTAATAACAAACCCACTGGTAAAATATATTGGCAAAAATAGTCCTTTTTGTGAAACCAATAATCATTCGTACTGTTCTTCCTCTAGCTCTAGCTGCTTCTAATGATTGGTTAGCTCATCAACTTAATGTTGAGAATGCCTTCATATATGTCACTCTTAATGAACTAGTATTACATGAAATGATCTACTGGTTTGGTTCACTGAAACTTCTCTCATCATGTTTGCCGGTTGAATATAGCTCTCATATAGCTTGAAATAGACCTCAAAGTTGAAGGTATGGTACTTTCTTCTTCAAGTAGAATGGATGGCTGCTCCTTTTTGTATTCAGAACTAGAAATGTCATTGCCACTTATTTCTATGTCCGTACAAGTATATTGAAGATCCTCTTCGACGTGCTGATCTTTGGTATTCCCAAGTCTGTCTCTATCCCTCTTTCTTTTATGTCCCTTCACACCGCTGATTTTCCTCAATTTTCTAATCCCACTCTATTATCGACGTTTTGTTGGAGGTCTTCAGTATTTCTATCATCCTGATTGTGTTCTCTTAAATCAAGTGTCCCGGTTCGTGTACCTTCCCTTTTGGATGTACGTTACACTGCTGGAGAAGAATCCTAAACAAAAGCAAAAGCTTCTGGTGTTTGAGATTGAGATCTCAAAGGTTAAGTGCCAATCACATGTTTTTGTCACCAATAATAAGAAGAAGAAGAACAAGGTGACCATCAAAAGTGTTTCAAAAAGCGTACAAGTCTTTAACAGACTGAAATGGTCAACTTTCATTGTAAATTCAGCACCAGATAATGGCCAAAAAGAACTGAATTCCTGAAATAGGAAAGAATTAGGAAAGCTCATACAAAATATGAACACATTAACAAAGTGCATCTTCAATGGTTTCCTACTCTCTCAGAATCATCAGGACTTGTACAAACTGACTGTCGAAAACCTCATATAATCTAAGAAATTAGCTAACTGATCACCCTAATAATAACTGGATGTAACTGCATCTTCCTGAATCCAACTTCTTTCTCTCTCCCCCCTTCCAACTTAAGTACAAAATTTAGCATGCACAACCTCCTCCTTGCTGCTCAGTGCTAGATGTATTTGTTGTAGGCTTCAAATTCACATCGACCATATCGTCTGATTTTGTCGATGATAGGTTCTCCATCCCTGGTAAAGCAGCAGCAATTTTCCGAAATAGAGGCTGCAAATTTCAGTTCATTTTTTATAGGTCATGCTATTTCAACCCCTAAAAGGAACAAGAAAAAGGAAGATATCTTTTGTGCAAACAACAACAAATAACTAGTCTCAGTCTAAACAAGTTGAAGTCGGGTATATAAATGCTCACTGACTGTGATTCTCCATTTATATTCATCTCAGGCCAACATTATGCAAAATAAAAATAGTTACTTAACAAGTTCTCCATATTTACTACTAACATAAACATCTCTGAAATGGCTAAAAGACGGGTGGAGCCACACCAGTGGCTAAGGGTTTGTCAGAATCCAGTAGTTTTGACTCAAACATGTATTTATGTTAAAAATTACATTTAATATGTACATATAATCTATTAAGAAGCAAGTAAGTAAAAATAATTGTGGTTCAGAACTCATAAGCCAAAAAACCCGACTCAGCCTCTGCTAAAAGACTCCTAGAAAGCATAGGATCTAACATACTAACATGACTAAAACATGTAGTTTATCCAAAAGGCCAAAAGAAATAAAAGAGTTTTGCACAGTCAATATGGTTCATCCAAGGGCCAAAAGAAATTTAATCAAAACTGCAAAAGGCAACATAGAATGTGTATATACATACCTTGATATTGAACCCAGCTTTAGCACTAGTTTCTATATGCATTACTCCAAGTTCACGAGCCTTAGCATCTCCTTCTTCTGTGGATACTTGCCTATTTAATTCAAACAGCAAAAGAATCACTATCAAAGAAGTTGAAAATATTAACATCTCATTGCAGAAGAATTAAATCCTATTCCCATTTTTATTACTCGCCAAAAGAAGGGTTTTTTTCCACTTTATGGAAAAGAGAAATAGGAACATAGAAGGGAAATATAACGAGAATGGCCGCAAATAACGATCTAGACTAAGAAACTGTCTTAGACCTTCAATATTCCAGGTGTGAAGTTGCACCAGTATTTTTCATCACTATATTACTAGGCAACTTTAGAGAATTTCAACTGAATGCCAATTCTCTAACTACAAAATATTCCTCAGTAGAAGTGAATGCCCAATATTTCTGTCTTAGATAATAAGATTCAAGAGCAAGACCAAATATTACAGTATGGCAGATCCATGATGAATGTGTATGAGTTAAATCTTCAAGAAACTACAAAGCTACGACAGAAACAGATACGGGTTCATGCCAAATGTCAAAAGAAAGCAAGATACCAAATAACTAAACGAAAAGAGCACCTGAATAAGTAGGCATTGCAATAGTCAAGAAGGAATATGTCAAGAAATAAACATCTATCTTGACAACCCTTTGCAAAAAGAAAAAAAAAAAAATCTTGGCAACCCACCTTTTCTCAACAAGATCAGTTTTGTTCCCAACAAGAACGATAATGACATCACTGCCGCGTTCAGTACGTACTTCCTCAATCCACTTTGACGTGTTTAGAAATGATTGGCGGTCTGCAAATGTGATAATTGTCACAAAACTATGTCACGACACAACAAACAAAATGAGTAATCAAATATAAATACCACAGTACATATAGAGAACCATTCCACTATAGACTTCCTTGGGATCTTCTATTCTCACTAGTCCTAGATTTCTTTGAGTAGGCACAAAATGCACAGTTACGTGTGAAAATATTATATCGAGACGATTTTAAGCAATTACTCACTGGCAACATCGTATGCAATCACAGCAACAGAAGAATCTCTAATGTAGCTTGGAATAAGACTCCTAAATCTCTCTTGACCAGCAGTATCCCTGCAGAGGTGCAAGTATTACACCAGGGTAACAACAAAATCGCACATATATTTTACCTTGAGAAAATCAACAGGCGGTTAACAAATTCTGACTAAATCCCACATAACTTGAAGGATACATGGATATCTCTTATATCCTCCAACCATGATCTTGTGCTAACATTTCATGTCTACTGTGCCTGATATGTATTTGATTCTAAATATGCAAATTACTAATTTCTCTACTTGTATCCACTGCAAAGCATGCACTGTTTTGTTTAAGCAGCAAAGCTATCTTTCTGTCCTAGGTGTATCAGTTGGACTAGACATGATCTTCTAGTAGCATTCCGTCATCAGATTGACGAGGATGTCACAAATCGTATTGGAGCGGGATGGATGAAATGGAGGCTCGCTTCTGGCTTTTTGTGTGACAAGAAGGTGCCATCAAGACTTAAAGTGGCGTTTTGTGTGATAAGAAGGTGCCATCAAGACTTAAAAGTCAAATCCTACAGAGTGGTGGTTAGACCGGCTATGTTGTATGGGGTGGAGTGTTGACCTATTAAGAATGCTCATGTCCAGAAGATGCAGGTAGCAGAAATGAGGATGCTGAGATGGATGTGTGGGCATATCAGGAGAGATAAGATTAGAAATGAAGTGATTCGGGACAAGGTAGGAGTGGCCCCTGTTGGACAAGATGCGGGAAGAGAGGTTGAGATGGTTTCTGCATGTGCAAAGGAGATCCGCGGATGCTCCGGTGAGAAGGTAGGAGAGGTTGGCCGTGGTTGGGCTGAGAAGAGGGAGCGGTAGGCCTAAGAAGTCTTGGGGAGAGGTGATTAGGCATGATATAGTGCAGCTTCAGCTTACCGAGGATATGACCCTTGATAGAAGGGTGTGGAGATCGAGCACCATGGTAGAGGGTTAGTCGGGTGTGCACGGATTTCTGTTCCGTACTAGGAGTATTAGTACTTTGTTACGTTTGCGTATTCTTAGTTCCCTAGTACTATCTGATTGCTTCTTTCTCTCTGTTATCTTATTATCTTGTTGCTATTACTGCTTATTATTACTGTTTATTGTTATTGATGCTTTTCCATCTCTCCTTGAGCCAGGGGTCTATAGGAATTAGCCTCTCTACCCGTCACAAGGTAGGGGTAAGGTCTGCGTATGCTCTAGCCTCCCCAGACCCTACTTGGTGGGATTATACTGGGTATGTTGTTGTTATTTTAGACCACAAGATTGGAAGATCTCCCTTTATTTCTTAAACTCCACCCTAGTCAAATTACATCACATATTTTTTTTTTATTCAATCACATAACTTGGGGGCGGAGGGAGTATAACATTTATCAGTCAAATTTATATTCACCTTATTTTGTATCCTTGAAAATTTCAAGCATAAACAAATTTCTTCATTTTATTCCCTTCAACTGATAATTTTCTTGTTTACTTTCAAGTTTCCCTCCTACTAACAGTAACCAAGATAAGATAAATCTACACTTGTGTTCAGAATTTCCCAAAAAAGGAATGGGAAAAAAGTAACAAAAGAAGAAGAAAGAATTGATTTCCTATTACATTTTCTAGCATATCTATACAGGGGTGGAGCTACATGTGTTGAAGGGGTTTCAATTGAATCCTCTTGTTAGAATCCCTAGGTCTGACACTATATCCGTACATAAGAACTTTAAGAAATGAGCATTGCAGCTAGCAAAGTTAGCCGTTAAAGGTTCTTAGCAAAATAACCACAAAATGTAGCTTTATTTAACCTAAGAAATATAAAGAGAGAGCATACCAGAGCTGCAAGCGAACCGTTCTATCTTCAAGATACATTGTCTTTGATAAAAAATCAATACCAATGGTAGCCTGCATAACATAACGAAAAAAATATCATGTAACAAGAAAGCTTGATATAAATATTCGAATGATAAGCTTCAGAAATTACCTTTCATCAATCCAATACGATATACATTCCCTAAGCACTTACATTATTATCAACTTTTAATACTCAAAAAATCATCAAAACACTATTATCAATCTCTCCACCTTCACTGATTATCCTATATCACCTACTATTATACTTACCCAAACATTGAAAATTAAGGGTGTGCTTGGTATGGAGGAAAACATTTTCTAGAATTTTCTCATGTTTGGTTGGTCATTAATTTTGAAGAACATTTTCTTTAGGAAAACAAGTTCCACTTTCCAATGAAAGTAGGAAAAAGAAGTTTCATCAGTGACATTCCACGTTAATTATTTCCTCCCCACCCTCCAACATACCCACCCCATAGCCTCCTTCCCCCCCCCCCCCCCACCCCCATCCTTATAGTGTTTGCCTATGTTATATAAAATGCTTTTGGTATAATATTTTCAGCTTAGTTACCAAACGCCAGAAAATAAGTAAGAAATCCAGTTATTTTTCAGGAAACCTTTTTCCTTCCTACCAAACACACCCTAATACAAAGAAAAACAAAATGCATGAAGGTCCAACAATTGAATTCCCCTAGTACCAAACAGCATTTCATAGAGAAGACAAATCATAGCTAGAAGCAAAAATTTAAACAATTCCAAATTTAGAGCAAAAATGAGAAACACAAAATCAAAAGAGAGAAAGAGGTACCTGATAAGTAGTATCGAATTTATCGTACATGAAGCGAGTAATGATACTTGTTTTACCAACCGATTGATCTCCCAAAAATACCAATTTGTACTTTGCTAAAGGTGACACCACTGCCATTACCTTTTTTTTTTCTTCTTCTTTCCTCTTCTCTCTATGGATTTGTTTGTTACAAATTAAGATGATGAGATCTGAAATGCGGTTGTGGAGAAATGTGGAAAGAGAGAAAATTTGAGGAGGAAATTAAGGGAACATATATATAAATAAAAGAGAAAAAGAGGGACGCTCGAAGCTAGGAACTATATATACCAACGAACTCATCATCATCTATTTATGTCTGCATGTGTTCTTGTTCTTTCATCGTTTGTTCAAACGTATAAGAATTAATCTTGATATAGAACTCTTTGAATTATATTAGTACATCATTTCGTTTGCAGTATGGAACTCTGTACTACTAATATAATCTTGGTATAACTCATGCAGCATTTATTTTTTTGCTTAACTTTGAATATATACTAGAAATCGAAGGATGCATTACTGATAATGATATAGCTTATACTAGAATTTATGTATTAATTTATATAATATTAAATACAAAATAAGATATTCAATAGATGGATAATTGACTATTCATAGTAGCTAAAGACGAAAATATTCTTTACAGTAAGAAATTCTTACATTGTTAATCCACGGCATGAAATAATTATGTGTGGATGTTCATTTGCAGCCATAATTCTCAGAGAAATGAGATCTTGATCTTTATTTTCATTACTCCCACAACTTTTCATTGTCATAGGCCCAACAATGTTGACCATGTTCATGACACTCTTTGATATTTCTCAATATAATTCTATAAATAGAGATGATGAGAATCAATTTTTTTTTTTTTTTTTAACAAAGATGGTTATATTAATATAAGGAATAATACAGAAAATCCAAAATAATACAGCCCACAGACACGTCACTAAGGACACTTTGGTTTACAAAGCTAGCTAGCTAGCATATATATTACAGTTTTCTTCAAGTAGATATTTATACTATATATTACATGTTGTCCTATCATAGACAAGTTATTTCATAACAAAAAGAGGTGGAGCAGCATAGTTCTTAGTTCATCTATACAGGCACTGTTTTGCCATGCAATGTGCGACTTTGTTTTCTTCCCTAAGTTATGCCTGATCAACACCTCCTTCACCCGAAGCATCAATTACCATCTACAAGAAGAAACAAGAGTATAATAAGATTCATTTCCATTGCATAAAGCTTTTATGACGACGTATGTATTGTCTGTTTCTATCTCAAGAGGACGAATTGTGATCACTAGCAATTTGCGTGCCGTTGTCCAAAGTTAAAGTTCGGCATGAAGAGAGAGTTAGTATAGCAATTTCGAAGGAAACCAGTTATCCAATCTCCATTGATGTCCCGAAAGACACCACCTACTCCTCCAGTGTTGAACTTTTGGTTAACGGCCCCATCAATATTCAGCTTATACCAAGTCTTGGGAGGTTTATGCCAAGAAAGCATGATACATTTCTTAGGGTTCTGAAAAAATTCTTTATTAGTAAGGAGATTGAATTCCATATCGCGATTGAGGATGTTCGTGTAGTTGAATTGATTGGTAGTGTTATTGTTCCTATTGATCCAAATATGTCATTGTATACGGGTGAAATCGAGGTCAAAGCTACCCTTGATTTCCCGTTATGTTATGTAAGGATTTGGACCGTTATATGGGATTGAACGGGTTCCAACCGAGGGTCCCGTAGCCGAGACCTAAACATGGTCAAGGGCAAATATCGACATTGATTCAACCAAGCCCGGAGGTGGTCGAGTTTATCGAGTATCGATCATGACCGAGCATAGCCCGAACGGACTAAGAGTATCGGGATGGAATAAGAAGCAGTTGAGTAGATAAGCATGGGGGCCATAATATCCGTCACCGACCGGATATTTTGGCACCTTTTTAGGTCGGTTACTCAACTGAAAAACGTGTTGCTATCTAGAATTGTAAACAGGGTAGGACTCCTCTACTATATAAAGAGAAGCAACCTCTCATTTTTCACTCTCTATTCTTGGACGCACAAGCAAATTCTAAGCAATTATATTCAAATTCTAAGCTATTGTTCTACATTTTCTTTAATCATCAATTGTTCATCAATATTTTACACGACTCGAGTCCGGTTCCAACAACCCGAGCTCGGTTCTGTTACTCTTTATCAAGGACAAGGTTCTTTATTTCTTCGGTTTGATCACTATAACTTATTTCCATACCATTATTTTGTTTTTATTTCATCATACGTATTAAATTAAATCACGTATCCTTTACACCGCGTATAAATTCAACCGTTGCTTGCTTTAAGGGTAAATAGTTTGGCGCCACTGTGGGGCCTAGGATAATAGTGGTGGTCTAATACGAGTTTTGATAACACACAATGGGGTACCTAACAACAATGTGCCCCCAGTCGATCCGAATAGAGCCGACCCTCACTCTCAAAATGCCGTTAATACTGATCGGTCATCAGTGCGGGATGCGCCTATAGATGGGGATAATGGAGCCATGTTGCAACAGCTCAGGAACCAGTTGGAAATGGCTATGGCATAATTGCAAGCCCAGCAAGCGGTTATAGCACAACTGCAAAATTAAAATCGAGCACCCAATCTTTGCTCAATACGAACGGACCAAGGAAAGCGCCCCCGAGGGAGGAAAGGCACGTTGCTGGGAATAACGGGAACGAACCCGGAAAAAATGTCAAGTGCGATGAGAATGCTCAAAGAACTAACGAAACGAGTAGAGTCCGGAGAGAAGAAGATAGAGGCAAATGACAAGAACGTGGAAAACTATAACGCGAGGGTCGATCAAATTCCTGGAGCGCTCTCGATATTAAGAGGACCGGACTCGAAGAAGTTCGTTCAAATGCCTTTCCCACAAAGTGCTGCACCAAAGCCGATCCCAAAGAGGTTCCGCATGCCCGATATCCCAAAGTACAACGGGACCACTGACCCAAACGAGCATGTGACCGCGTACACGTGTGCTATTAAAGGCAACAACCTCGCAGCGGATGAGAGGGAGTCGGTGCTACTTAAGAAGTTGGGGGAAACCCTGTCGAAGGGAGCAATGGTATGGTGTCATAATTTACTTGAGCATTCTATTGACTCATTTGCTATGCTTGCAGATGCCTTTGTTAAAACTCGTGTAGGAGCCATTGATATCAATCGAGGATCAGGTTCGAGGATGATCAAATTTTGAGGACTGCATCAGGATCGTGGCGTTCCAGTAAAGGGAACGATCGGTCGAGAAGAACAACAAATTGAGAGCTGAGACCATCCCCTGATAGGTATCAGCCTTATCTACCTGATCAAAGGGGCAATGGGCGCAATGATGACTTAGGCAGAAGCGATAGAAGGAATGATCGCAGCCAGAGTAATCGAGGATTAATGAATAGGAATATGACCGACAGACTATTGAGAAATAAAGAAGCCTCGAGATTGTCGGAGTATAATTTCTGCGTCGATGTGGCGACCATAGCAGCAACTATCATCCGCAACAGAGAAACGAGGCACCCAAGGCCTATCCAGTCCGATCCGAAAAAATGAGAATAGAACTTGATTTGGAAGTACCATCATACCCATGGACACCGAACCGAAGATTGTCAACAGCTAAGGGAGGAGGTCGCTCGTCTGTTTAATCTGGGTTACCTTCGAGAATTTCTAAGTGAACAGGCCAAAGCTCATTTCAAGAACGTGGATGCCAACAAGCAAGATGGACAGGAAGAGCCTCAACATGTGATCCACATGATTATTGGGGGAGTGGACATTCCCCAGGGACCAATAATGAAACGCACCAATGTTTCCATCATTAGAGAAAAACGTACACGGAGTTATGACCCCGAGGGTCCCATCTCGTTCAGCGACAAGGATATAGAAGGCATCGTTAAGCCCCATAATGACGCACTGGTAATATCTGTCCTTGTTAATAAATTTAGAGTTAAACGTGTGTTGATTGATCCAGCTAGCTCGACTAATATCATCCGATGGAGAGTCATCGAGCAGCTGGGACTACTAGACCAGATCGTGCCAGCAGTCCGAGTCCTCAATGGGTTCAACATGGCCTACGAAACAATGAAGGGTGAAATCACCTTGCCAATCAACATAGCTGGACCACATAGCAGACCAAGTTTTACGTGATTGAAGGAGACATGGGATACAATGCATTATTTGGAAGACCATGGATTCACAACATGAGGGCAGCGCCCTTAACTCTGCACCAAGTGTTAAAGTTTCCGACCCTAGAAGGAATCACGATGGTTCATGGTGAGCAGCAAGCTGCAAAGGAAATGTTTGCGGTCGAGGAAGCTGCTTCGGCAGCTAAGGCTCCGGTGTTGAAGGACTAGAAGTCGAATAAAGGGGAAGACGCCAAATAGCAATCACAGGCTCCGATCCTCGTGTCCTTGGAAGATCAGGAAAGGAATGCACCAGATGAAGAAATCGACTATAGAGTCCCGAGATCCTTCGTGGTACCCGGATGATTCAGACGCCACTAAGTCAACGGTTGAGGAACTTGAGCAAGCTATACAGTTCGTTCATCTACCGGACTGGAAGGTATACCTGGGCACGGGGTTAACCTCCGATCTCAGGAAAAAATTTATTGAATTTCCTAAAAATAACGCCGACTACTTTGCCGAGTCCCATTTAGATATGACAGGTATCCCGCCGAAGGTGACAACTCACAAGTTGAGTTTGGACCCAAGTTTCCCTCCAGTTAAACAAAAAAGAAGGCCACAACCCGAGTTCAAGCATGCATTCATCAAAGACGAGGTATCTAAACTCCTTAAAATAGGATCCATTCGGGAAGTTAAGTACCCGGATTGGTTAGCTAATGTAGTAGTCGTACCTAAAAAGGGAAACAAGTTTAGAATGTGCATAGATTATAAAGATTTAAATAAGGCATGCCCGAAGGATTCGTTTCCTTTGCCTAGCATCGATCGAATGATCGACGCTACGGCAGGGCATGAGATGCTGAGTTTCCTCGATGCCTACTTCGGGTATAACCAAATATAGATGGACCCGGAGGATCGAGAATTTTTTTTTTTTATGATTAGCTTTGGCACATATTGTTATAATGTAATGCCTTTTGGCTTAAAAAATGTCGGTGCCACCTATCAACGCCTAGTTAACTGCATGTTCTATCAATGGAAATTTATATAGATGACATGGTTGTTAAGTCCCTGCGAGTAGAGGACCATTTAAAGTATTTTGCAGGAAACTTTCGACATATTAAGGAAATACAACATGAAGCTGAACCCGGAAAAATGTGCCTTCGGTGTTGGTTTGGGTAAGTTTCTTGGCTTCATGGTATCAAATCGAGGGATCGAGATCAACCCGGACAAGATAAAGGCAATAGAAGATATCACCATTATAGACGAAATCAAAGGGGTACAAAGATTGACCAAGCGGATAGCTGCACTAAGCCGCTTCATCTCCAGATCCTCGGATAAAAGTCATCGATTTTTCTCATTGCTGAAGAAAAAGACCGACTTCGCCTGGACCCCCGATTGTCAGAAGGCTTTAGAAGAACTCAAAAGATATTTATCGAGCCTACCTTTGCTACATACACTAAAGGCAAACGAGCAGTTGTACTTATACTTGGCGGTGTTCGAGATAGCGGTAAGTGGTGTCTGGTTCGAGAAGAAGAAGGTATGTAATTGTCATGACCCAACTAGAGGGCCATAACGGGTACCCAGAGCTAGCCTACCGAGCACCACCTTTCCTTTTATTATCTGCCTCATCCTGAGTTAATACAATTCTTAAAGCAACACTTAACATGGGACAGTCCTCAATTACTCCTTGAAACATATATATAAACATACAAGCCCATGAGGCTACAAAATGATAGACAAAACATACGCTAAAGTGATCATAAGACAACTACTACCTACATATATGTATCTACGAGCCTCTAATTGGAGTAGTGAAATCATAAGGACGGGACAAGACCCCGCCATGCCCATAATATGTGCACAAAAGAGTATACCAATAAGCGGTAACTTCGAAGTAGTGGAGTGCTCCTAAATATCTGCTGATAAAGCTCTTAAGTGTCTGTGCCGTCTCCCTATCTACCTGCAGGCATGAACGCAGCGTCCATAAAAGAAAGGACGTCAGTATGAACAATGTACTAAGTATGTAAGGCATTTATAACAACATAATAAAGAAATAAGAAAGCATAAGATGAAGGAGTAACCTGTAACTGATTGCCTCTTAAGGCGGAGTCATGCATGCTAACTTTTATATTAAAACAACATCATATCATATATATATATACATAAACTGCCTGACCATGTAGGTACGGTGTGATCATCATTAGCCCGCGTCCGAGCCTCCCGCGTCCGGGTAAACTATCTCATGCCGCCCACTAGTGGAGTCTGGCCGGCCAACTAGGCACGGTGTAATTATCATCATAGCTTTCCACTATACCTATCGTAGTGGTGTCTGTCCGACCAACTAGGCACGGTGTAATCATCATCATATATATAACATAAAGCATGCATGAGAGCTCAAGTAAAAGCTAAAACTCTATCAAAGTGACGTAAGGTCGGTAACCTCCAATGATATTATGGAACATTCATAATCGCCATGTCTTACCTCGAAGGAACCAGTATCATGAGGTGAAATAGACAACAATGAATAACATCAAGGAAATTATAAAACAAGGTCTTAAGTTCATACTAGCATCAATTCATAAGCTTTGGAATCTCTAGCAATAGAATCATCATCATCATCATAGAACATATCGTATCTTTATCTCATAAGAAGTACTTAAGAATCTTGGACTCTCAACTTTTGGAATGTAAGAGGGTTATGGAAGTATGTAGGAAATCGTAATATAGGAGTCATGCCTTTGAAAGAAAGGGATTAGCCTTAACATACCTTTACATCTTCTTAACGACTAAACGTTCACCTTCCGCTCACAACTCTACATTCAAAAGAATTCGTACTAAATTAGATTGTTTAAAACGTGCTTAAGTCTAAACTAAAGAGACTAAGAGCTAATGAAAATTGGGCAAAATTTCCTTTGTTTTAGCAACTTTCTCCGTATAATAAACATCTCCCAAACATCAATAGCAACACCCACAATACCATAATCAATAGACTTTTCAAGTTAAACATTGTTCAATCCTCAAAACTCCTTTTCAAAGTCATTCATAACCATAACTACAACACAATACCATATTCATTCACATATAGTACTTTCTCAATGTCATTAGTATCATCCACAACAAAATTATACCCATAGCATACTAAGAATTATTACTCAAGTCAAGTTACTATTCAAGAATATCATTAAATCCATGTTTGAGCTTCATATTCCACTTTCTTCCCTTATCCAAGTCATTCAACAACCAAGTACTGTTAATAACATGAAATAAATGTAAAAATCACCTTTTATCATATAAGGATGAATTTTGGATGGATATACTTCACCTGAGAGAAACCCCAACTTCAATACCAAAGGGAATCTTGACTTGTACAAACCCTAGTGAGCCTTTCTTCACTTAATTCTCTTGATTCTTGGTATTTGATCTTTAATTTCTCTTGGTTTTGTGTTGATATGGTGTGAGGAACTTTCTAGAGCTCTCAAGAGGTGTGGAGAATGTGGGAAATGAAAAATAAGGACTTGGGTCATCTATTTATAACAAGAAAATAAAGCTGCCCGACATGATTATACGGACACTTATACGGTTCGTATAATTTTATACGATCCGTATAAGTAACCACATAATACCAACAGTAATGACCCTTCACTGCTTGTTATACGGACCATATAAGTGGTCGTATAACTCACCTTTTCCAAAATTGTTATCGTCGATTCGTTTGATCTTAATTCCTTATGGAGTCTTCTTGACACTTGTATAACACTCCATTAACCATCTAAGGAGCCCTATAGCTTCTCCTCAAGACGTTACTAAATAATCATTAACTCGATAATTACTAAAGCTTCCCAAACACAACTTATACTTCACTTCCTTCGACGAACTTGATTTCTTCGATTCATAATACCTCAAAAATCTTGTAGTATACACGTTTAAGCTACCAAATACCCTCCTTAAGGTCATATGGACTTCATGTTCACCTTAAGTTTACGTTAGTCTATTCATAGCACAACAACAAGAAATGTCCGAGGCCTAACTTGACAATACCCAGTTTATTATGTGAGCGGGACCTTAGGTGACGCTGAAACCAGGTACCCACACTTAGAAAAATTAGCACTTGCTTTATTGAGTGCATTAAAACCTTACTTTCAGCGTCATCCCATATGTGTTGTAACATCATACCCCTTAAGGAATGTTATGCATAAATCCGAACTCTCAGGCTGGTTAGCAAAATGGACTGTCGAGATTAGCGGGTACGATATTGAATATAAACCCCGAACTGCTATCAAATCCCAAATACTAGCGAACTTCATGGCTGACTTTATACCGGCCATGATCCTCGAGGCCGATAAAGAATTACTCCTTACCTCGAAGACTAGTTCGGGAGGTTTGGACCTTATTCACATACGGTGCTTCGAAAGTGAAAGGGTCTGGGTTGGGGATCGTTCTTAAACCACCCACTGGTGATGTAATAAGGCAATCTATTAGATCTGTTAAGTTGACTAACAATGAAACCGAGTATGAGGCTATGATTGCAGGTCTAGAACTGGCCAAGAGCTTGGGGGCCGAGGTCATTGAGGCCAAATGCGATTCCCTCCTCGTGGTTAATCATGTGAATGGGATATTTGACGTCAAAGAAGACAGGTTAAGAAAATACTTAGACAAGCTGCTAGTAGTGTTGCACGGATTCAAAGAGTGGACAACGAACATGTATCTCAAGATCAACATAACGAGGCTGATACTTTGGCTAATTTGGGCTCATCGGTAGAATCCGAGGGGTTCAACTCCTGAGCCGTGGTACAATTGATGAGCTCAGTTATCGGGACCAGCCACGCTGAGGTAAATTCGACCAGCTTAACTTGGGATTGGAGAAACAAGTATATAGATTATCTTGAAACGGGAAAACTGCCATCCGATCCCAAAGAATCGAGGGCCCTTCGAGCCAAGGCAGCTAGATTTTGCTTGGACGACGGCCAGTTATACCGAAGGGCATTTTACGGTCCCATGGTAAGGTGTTTGGGGCCAGAAAAAATCGACTATGCTATGAGAGAAGTTCACGAAGGGACTTGCGGAAACCACTCGGGAGTTGATTCGGCGTACGCAAGTTGATCAGAGCCGGTTACTATTGGAACGAGATGGAGAAGGATGCAAAAGCCTTCGTCCAAAGATGGATATATCAACCGGGAGAGGAACTTCATCCGATCCTTTCTCCATGTCCATTCATGAAATAGGGAATGGACATAGTAAGGGCCTTTGCCCTGAGCTCCGGGTAAGGCACACTATATTTTAGTTATGACTGGCTATTTCTCTAAGTGGATTGAAGCACTAGCTACTTCATATATGACCACATAATCTGTCGGTCCGGGATACCAGCAGAAATTGCATGTGCTAATGGGAAGCAGTTCATATGCAGCAAAGTCAGCAAGTTCTTTGAAGAATAAAAGATCAAAAAGATCTTGTCAACCGCGTATCATCCAAGTGCGAATGTTCAAGATGAATCGAAAAATAAAATTATACTGCAGAACTTGAAGAAAAGGTTGATTGGGTCTAAGCACAGGTGGAGGGAGATTTTACCCGAGGTCTTATGGGCGTATCGTACAACGGTAAGATCAAGTACCGGGGAAACCCCATTCTCCCTAGTGTATAGAACCCAGGCACTAATACCCGTCGAGGTCTGTGAACCAATCTTAAGGTGTCAGCATGCTACAGAAGCATCGAACCACGCAGCAATGACCACTGGTCTAAATCTAGTAGATGAAAAAAGAGAAGCTGCCTATTTCCGATTAGCAGCTCAAAAGCAAAGGATGCAAAGATACTATAATCGGAGAGCCAATATTAGGCATTTTCAGATTGGGGACTTGGTCCTGCGAAAAGTCACACTCCACACTAAGAACCCCAATGAAGGGAAATTGGGCCCGAATTGGAAAGGACCATATAGAGTCACCGGCATAACCGGGAAAGGCTCCTATCAGCTCGAGTCTGAAAATGGAAAACAACTTCCAAACAACTGGAATGTGGCACACCTAAAACGATACTATTGCTAAGGTATGAACAATCGTTACCTTTCTATTCTTTTAAGTCTAACCATACATGCATACATCGAAGTTGACATCGGAAGTAGCACAATGAAAGTCGAGAAGTCATAGACTTAGGATTAAAGCATGTGCGGCACTCTTTTTCCCTTTCGTCGGTTTGTCCCGGAGTGGGTTTTCCGGCAAGGTTTTTAATGAGGCAACGCCGCACGTCTACTACTAAAACTAAGAAGACCACTCGAAGCAGGGGCTGGGGATTGCCCACGTCGGATCAATAGTACTCAAGCCCTCATACTTCGAACTCCTGTACTAGGGGACTAGCATACCATGGTCAAATCGATACCTATTCAAGCCAAGGCTTGAATAATTGGATTTTTTGTAAGGGCTAAACGATCGATTGAATCGTGCCCGATTAGTTTTTTCTTGCCACAGCAACTATTGTAATCATGTCTTTGGTTCAATCAATAAACTTGAAAATTTCTCAAAGTATCATTTTAGCTGTTACTATTCCTTTTGCATTAGTTTTACATCTTATCGACCCCCAAATATCCGAAATGTGCAAACTAAAGGCTAAAATCCTAAGTTGTTAAAAACAATATGGTCTAAAATATAAAAGACTAAGGTCTAAATTGTTGAAGGCTATGGTCCGAAGTGTTAAAGACTACGGTCTAAAAAATCAAAACTACTCAACTTGTTTAGTAGACTACAGTCAAAATGAGGTCCGAAGTCATTGGGATTTTGACCCGATCACACAATGCGACTCAGAGACGTCTAAGTTCGCAAACAGAAAAATAAGGCCTTTGCATACTACATATTCATTAACATGTTCACGGTTAAAAAATAGCCTCGATATCGTCTTTGAAATTCGGTACTAAGGAAATATCATGTCGGTAACACTCGAGACTGAGTCACTACCACTTTAAATTTTATTTTTCTAAGGCAATATCATATGTCGGTGAAACTCGAGATCGAATCACCATTATTTCAAATTTTATTTTTGCTAAGGCAATAATGCGTTGTGTGCTAAGGCAATAGTGCGTATCAGACAAGTTCAAAACCAAGTCAATGATTATTTTAATCCTTAAACACAAAGGATAAAGGAATATTATGCAATGAAAAGCGGTGAATAAATCTTTTATATATATATATATATATATATATATATATATATTAAATATTTACAAAGGCTCAGAAAACGGCCTTGAGTTCCAAAACATAAAAAACTACATAGAAAATCGCAAATAGCAAAAAGAATTCTAAGGCTCCTAAGACTAATCTTCATCCGAGCTCTCGGCATCACCCTCGTCTAATTCAAGGTCTCTGTCCGACCCTTCAGGATCATACTTGGCCTTCGCCTCTGCCTCGAGCCTCTTGGCCTCTTCGATCTGGTCCGATAAGTCTACCCCGGTGGCATAAATGTCTTCTAAAGTCTCCCTTCGGGATAGACACCGCATGTACTCGGGCCGAGTGTCACTCTTTTTCTCGGCCGCAGTTACATCAGCTTTGTATTGAGCCAACATCCCATTAAAACCCGAGATTCGGCCCAAGGCTTTATTGTATTTGGCACAGATTGATGTTATCACGGCCAAGCTCATCCCGCTCCGACTCGACCAAGGCAACCTTCAATAAGAGTTTTGCAATTAGCTTCGATCTCTCATCAACCTTCTCCGTCATCACACGGAGCTGATCTTTAGCCGATGCCAAGTCTTTCTTGAGAGCATATCGCACGGAGGCAACACCATCCATTTTTCCCTTGAAAGCTTCGAGCTCGGGCTTAATCTCATTGAGCTCAGACCGACGTTGGTCGATCAAGGTCACATACTCCCGGGCCTGAGAAGGGGTGGCGTTAGCATCGGCTATTAACCGCTTATTATGAACTTCAAAAGCCTTTACTTTCTCTGCTAGGAGGTTATGTTCCCATTTGGCCTCGATGACCTCATTCCGGGCCTTCTCCAAATCGTACTGAAGAGTGGAGGGGTAGGGTAAGCTCGAGATAAACTCTTAGTTTTGCTCGTAGAACTTCCTGAACGATTCTTTCTATCGGGTTTACTTCTCGAGCTGATCCTTAAGACGGTCCACATCTATCCTCAGTCGGTGGAAGTTTTCATGGTGAAGCACGGAGGCCTGAAATAAAAAGGGAGCAATTGTTAGAATGAGAAAGGAAAATAAAGCTAAGTATAAAAACAGAAGAAGGAGGTGTACCCGGTTTAAGGCCTGCTGAGCCTCGTTAAAAAGGCAGGGTCCATCGACCTCATTCATCTTCCTCTGATCCTCTGCGGTCACTAGAGGATACAGATAACTGGCTACCCCGACCGGCCCGGATAGCATATTCATATCAGCCGGCACCATAAACGAGACCATCTTTTTTTGGTTCGTGTCTATGCTCGGGGCCATAAAAAATTTCTCCAATCGGGGACCAGAGTTAACCCTAAATCGATCAACTACAAGAATGGGTAGATAGACGAACCCTGAGTAGCCCTCGATTGTGATAGCATCTTACTCGAGCAAATGACCAGCAGCATCTTTCAAGGCTACAGATTCCTCGGTCATTTTGCCTTTAGCTTTTGGGCTCTCGGATCGGGCGGCCGTTGATCGAGGCGGCGAGTCCTGTATGCAAATAATGGTCTCAGCCGAAGCCACAGCTTGTAAGGGAAGGACGGAATCTATACCATATAGAGGTGGAATGTAAGGTACCTTCGAGCCTAAGGTAGTAGAAGTCGCCCTCGAGCTGGCTGTTGTGGTTGTCTCCTTCTCCATTCCCCTAATGGAAGAAGGCACGGTGGCAGCATCTTTGGGGACTCCCACTCCCGACCCAATGGTTTCCAAACCCACCGGTGTCGGGGCATTATTTTTTGAGCCTAATAGCTCTTGGTTTGTGTTTTCCACCAACGATGTAATGGTTTCTTTCGAGCTTTTTTGGTTGGGTTTTCGTGTTTTCTTTTTTTTCAAGTCCTTAGAGGGCTTGACTAGCACGAGGTCCTCATCATCGGAGTGATTCTTGAGTTAGTCAACGGCCTTGGGGTCCAGAACCCGGGTCCTGGTATACTTTTTAGAAGCCTCCTTGAGGGTAAGCTTCGGCTTCTTTCTGCTCTCGATAGGAGCACTGGAGGCTTCGGAGGACCGTTTGTTCTTCTTTTCGCTCTTCTCTTTCTCGGTGGCCTCGACCTCATATTGCGGAAGGGTAGGAGGCTTAGAAGACTGCTTCCCACCGGTGGCCTCAACATCGGGCTGGGAAAGGGAGGGAGCATTGGCCTCATCTTCCGAAGCCTCTTCTTCATCCTGCCCTCAGATCTTGGTGGCCTTTGGGAGGCCTACAAAGAAGAAAGAACAAAATGTTAAATGAAGTATGGCATAATATACAAAGAGGTAAAACAGTACCTCGGTCAGAAACTCACCATGACTCTCGGCCTCCCATCTGTCCTTGGAAAGTGAACGCCAGTTACGCTCGGCATAAGTGAGCTGACTGCAAATTTTCTCGATCCATTCCTCCAAATCAGCGACCGCATTGAAGGTTCAGGGAAGGGCTACAAACATATAAACAAAGATTAAAATCACAAATAGAACATCAGAGGAGTCATTTATCTGCTTGAAAAGAGAATTCACTTACGGTTCGGGTTCGACTTCTCGGGGAATGGCATCTTATCAGCAGGGATCAGATCCTCGGTCCTCACTCGGACAAACCTTCCCTGCCAGCCTCGGTCCCTGTCCTCATCGAGGCTAGAAAAGGGAGCCTTCTTTGCTCGTCGTGCGAGCTTAATCATGCCACCCCGAAATACTCGGGGACTATACAATTGCAGAAGGTGGTTGATCGTGAAAGATTCTTCCACATTATTTGCTAAGTAACGGAGGAGTGTAATGATCCTCCAAAATGAGGGGTAGATCTGACCGAGACAAATATCGTACCTCCTGCAAAAGTCTACGAACACCGTGTCGAGTGGACTAAATGTGAAGGGGTATGTGTAAACACTCAGGTACCCCTCCACATGGGTCGTGATGTCTTCCTCGCGATTAGGGATAACGACCTCTTTGTCTTCCTAACCTCAGTCCTTTTTGACTTGCCTGTGTTTAATCGGGCGGATAGTGCATACGTTGTCCGATATTTCAGTACCCCGATACCCTTGCTGAGAAGGCCTCTCGACCTTAAAATCCTTGGTCGTGACATAATCAACCGGGATATAATCTGTCAGTTTCGGTTCCGATTTTGGAGTCGAGGAAAACCCACCGGTTTTGGATTTCCAAGATTTAGCCATTGTTCTGAAAATAACAAGGTTTGAAGGTCTAAAGATGAAGATTTGAAGAGCTGGGTAGATTTTATGAAGATATGAAGACTTTGATATGAAGATTTGAAGATCTGGGTAGATTTTTTTTTAAGATGCGAAAGTTTGAAAGTGAATGTGTAGATGTGTGAAGGTTCGGGTATGAAGTTATGAAGATTAATTCAAAAGCACGATGGTAATTTTGGAGAGTGAAAATTCATAAAGTAAAAAATGAAAGGGAAAATCTAAATTTTATAGGGAGGCTGAGACGGTTGCCATTCCATAACCGTCGGTTCACCCAACCGGGATACGACGCGTGGCTGAAGTCAGAACGACGTGACTGATGGGACGTTTGATCTTATCAACTTATATGAAACTTACAGGGGAAGGAACCGGATCTATCTCCCCTTCTCATCGTTTCGAGCTATCTACACTCCGAGAAGTGAAGGGACTTTCTGTATACGGGTGAAATCGAGGTCAAAGCTACCCTCGATTTCCCGTTATGTTATGTAAAGATTTGGATTGTTATATGGGATTGAATGGGTTCCAACCGAAGGTCTCGTAGTCGAGACCTCAACATGGTCGAGGGCAAATATCGACATTGATTCAACCGAGACAGGAGGTGGTCGAGTTAATCAAGTATCGATCATGACCGAGCATATCCCGAACTGACTAAGAGTATCGAGATGGAATAAGAAGCAGTTGAGTAGATAAGCATGGGGGCCGTAATATCCGCCACCGACCGGATATTTCGGCACCTTTTTAGCTCGGTTACTCAACTGAAAAACGTGTTGCTATCTAGAATTGTAAACAGGGTAGGACTCCTCTACTATATAACGAGGAGCACCCCCTCATTTTTTACTCTCTATTCTTGGACGCACAAGCAAATTCTAAGCTATTGTTCTACATTTTCTTTAAGTGTTCATCAATATTTTATACGACTCGAGCCCGGTTCCAACAACCCGAGCTCGATTCTGTTACTCTTTATCAAGGACAAGGTTCTTTATTTCTTCGGTTTGATCACTAACTTATTTCCATACCATTATTTGTTGTTATTTCATCATATGTATTAAATTAAATCATGTATCCTTTGCACCGCGTATAAATTCAACCGTTGCCTGCTTTAAGGGTAAACAGTCATATGATAAAAGAAAGAAAAAAAACTACATACTTTTTAACAGATATATTTTAGAGCTAAATTAAACAAACTACTCAACCCTTCATATTAATGAACTAGATGTGAAACGGGCCCAACATTTACAATTATAATTTGTATAGGTGTTCAATTATTTTTAGAATAACTTATATAAAATTATATAATAACTGATAACTTGTGTAAGTTGACAAAATTAACATTAAAAGATGGGAAAAGGATCAAAAATACCCCTCTACTTTAGAAAAAAGCTAAGAATATCCTCTAAATTTATTTTGGGTCAAAAATACCCCTCTCTCATCCAAAGTTTTCAAATATACCCACATCTTGACGAAATTATCCCCTAAAATAACCCAAAATCATTATTTAAACCCGTTCCATCATTTAAATCGACCTAACTAAATAATAACCCATAAGATCCTTTATTCCCCCAATTCCCTCAAACTTCAAACCTACGTATTGGGGGAATAAGGGGATCTTATGGGTTATTATTTAGTTGGGTTTAAATGATGGACGGGTTTCAAAAATAATTTCGAATTATTTTGGGGGATAATTTAAGACAGTGATATTTGAAAACTTTAAGGATGGGAGGGGCATTTTTGACCCAAAATAAGTTTGGAGGATATTTTTAGCCCTTTTTCCAAAGTAGAGGGGTATTTTTGACCCTTTTCCCTTAAAAGATTATGTGCTCTTATTTATTCGAACATTACGTCAAACTCATATATCGAATAAGGAACAAATATTAATGATATTATTTTCATACTGTATTTGAAATTCTACATAGAAAAAAATAGATTAAACCTATAAGTGTTATTTATTTTAACAAGTTTTATAGAGTTAGATGAAGCAAAATGGATATCAAAATATCTATAAATTTATCTCGAATATATACAAATTAGTCTTGCAAGCGCTTGATCAGTAAAAATAACCACGTACTTATGAATTCTTACACTATCAATTTTATTTATTTATTTATTGTAGTATGTATTTTGTCAATTTTTAAAGTTAGAACTCTCATATTTTATGAAGACTTAACTATACGTAGTTAAAAGGTCTTTACTTATGGTATATGCTACATAAATTAAGTTATCACATCAATTAAGCGTCAAAATTGTAGTATCTTATTACGGTATGAACAAACTCATCACTTAAATTAACTTTTGATGTTCAACAAAGTCAACAAAGTAAAGTTACCATTAGACATATGAAAGTTTATAATTTGTAATTGCTTTCAAATAGTGTGTCAAAATTACCTATATCCTTGTGCAGTATGTCAAAAACATACTCCCGCAGGGAACACTGATTTAACAATGCCCACGGACTCCAATAATCAAAACAAATGCTTCAATGGCTCCTAGTGTACCTCATATCCATCATACTATGCATTTTCTTACACTTTCCTATATCTTATGGGCTATGACATATTTCTCTTCATACATTTAGGACAATACCTTGACGCATTTTTCATTAAAACACTTGATTTACTGTGGACATGGATTCAAGAGAGTATTTGGCTTTGAAGCCACTCCCTTAGTTTAATTTGCAACAGGGCCATTCATTTTCTTTTCCTTTTATTTTTTCATTTTAGGGTTAAGATTAGTGGTCCCGAGGTCACTTTATAATTTTAAAAACTTTGAAGTTTACAACTTATACACTTAAGTCCCCTTTCACTTATTATTAAAATATACAAAAGCCCCTTCTCTCTCCTCACTTCTTCCCAACTCCCGCTCTAAAAATTGAAGTTTCCATCGAATTCTCCTCTCCCCGGTCTTGTAACTTCTCGCCGTCCATTCCAGGTATTTTCTTTAATTTAGCAATTCCTCCAGAGCATTTAGAGCTCCATTTTGCCATGAAAGTTGTTATTATTTTACGAACTCGATAGAATCCTAGTGTTCATAAAGTTTAGATTTTTTTTTTCCACAATTTTGGAAGTTTCGCCTGTTTTTTGCTAGAAATATGCATTATTTCTACTTATTTTGCTTGTTTCGATCTTTGTTTTTCTGTTTTTGCTTTTTGTAAAGTATGGTCTATTAATAGACTTTTGGTCGATTATTCTTGTTTTTTTTGTCGTGGCTGATCAACATCACTGCATTGTCTGTATATAGATTATAAAAAATGGTTAGAACTAGAGGAAGAGGAGGGCACATAATTCAAACCCGTTCTAGGGCCACATCTGACGATAGAAAAAAAAAAGGTAGAGAAATTAGCCGAGAAGGTAAAAGAAGAAAAACTGTAGAACCTGAAAATGAAGCGTACTCGGACGAGAATAATAATGTGTATAGTGTCGAGGAAGGTGAAAGTGATGATCCCATGTTTTTGAGGAGTCTGGTGATGATGAAAATGCTGATCCCTTATCTTTGCCATATTGTGAAAGGACAATTGACGTCGACAATCGACGTCGACAAATGTGGTCTGATCAATTGGCTGGATGATTACGAATCATTTCCAGCAAAAGTTTCGGTTAGGAGTAGGTTGACATTGCTTGCTGATTTTAAAACATTGATAAAAGATCATAAACTTAGAAAAATGTTCAGGCATTCCTGTTTTGGTCACTTAAGAAAAATATCAGAACACTTCAATAGAGTTAATGGAATGTTGGAGCACTATACGGTTCTTCGTCATGTGGTTCATAAGAAGAAGCGCGAGATGTGGTTCTTGGTGAATGACAAGCCCATATGTTTTGCCTTAAATGAGTTTGCTTTGATCACTGGTCTAAACTATGGATCATATCCTAGCCAAACTATGGCACTTCAGAAAGCGGCAGCATTCTGCACAAAAGTTTGTCGCGATAGAAAGATTTCTGCAGAAAAGCTACTGGCGGTGATCAGAGGGCCTAGGCTGACCAAAGAGGAAAAGCTCAAATGTTGTCTAGTGCGGTTTCTGCACACAGTATTGCTTGCCAAAGATGTGTCGAGGGGTGTGGATCATGACACGATAAAAATGGCACACAATTTGGAGTTCTTCAGTAGCTATCCTTGGTGAAAGGAATCATTTGAACTCACTCTGGACTACTTGAAGAACAAGATAGACATTCCCAAGCACCACCAAGTGCACGCGGAGAAAAAAGTTGCATCATATGCTCTCTATGGCTTCCCCTGGGCATTCATGGTAAATATTATAGACCACTGGTGCAGTAGAGTATAGATTGTGTCTTGTTTATTTTTCACTCAGTTTTTATTTCTATGATTACAGGTCTGGGCATATGAAGCTTTTCCAACACTTAAAAGGAATGCTGGGAAATCAAAGGAGGTTCCTTTCCCTATTCCTAAGATTCTTAGGTGGCACACGAAAAAAATGGAGCGATTCGCTGAAGGACATCCATTTAAGAGAGCTGGAGTTATCGAGGTATAAATTTGGAGTCTATTATTAATTTTTTAGCAAAAAGATAAGCTTAATGTTAATGTTTTCTTTATTTGTAGATGGTGCACCTTACCTCATCCCTGCAGTGCGTTACTTGGAGCAGGATTACATGAAAAATCTGCTGCGATATGATGATGAAAATAATGACCCAATCATTGATGAGTTGGAGCGTGAACTTGAAGGCTCGACTGTTTTGATTACACCAAAAAATTCCTCGAAGGCTTCTGGTAGGAAGGGGAAGGAGTCCATGGAGCATTTTGATGAGGACTATACTCAAGAGGCCGAGGATAATCATTCGGAAGATCTTGGTGGTAATTCACCGCAAAGATAATGTTGGTGTTGGGACATCTATGGGTCGTGCTACCAAGTGGGCGAGTGGAGCATGAGCAATCTAGGGGGGGGTGTGGAGAAGATTGAGGAGTCTTTGAAAGTTCTTGTCGCTTATGTTAAGGGGGAAAGAATTAGAAAGAGCGAGAAGGCGAAGAAAAAGAAGGAGACTCTCAATGAAGCTGCTGGTGAGGTTGAGGTTGATGTTGATCAGCCAATTGCTTGAAATGTCAATGTCCATGTGCCAAGTGCTCAAGATTTCTCTGTGCCAACTGATCAAGATCTCCCTGCTGTTGTGTCTGCTACTGAAGTTGAGAAGGAGTCTGCTACTGAAGTTGCAAATGAAAAAGAAGTCCCTGCTCGAAGCCGAGATCCTTGCCGTCGAAGAAGAGAAGGAAAAAAGAAGTCCTATTCGCTGGGAAGTCGAGATCCTTGCACGCCGAAGGAGAGAAGGAAAAAAGAAGTCCTCACACAAGGAGAGAAGGAAAAGAAGTCTCTGCTGCTGAAGTCGAGATCCCTGCCTTGAAAGAGAGAAGGAAAAAAGAAGTCCCTGTTGCTGAAGTTGAGGTAGAAAAAGAAGTCCCCAATGATGGTGTTCGAGAATGAAAAAGTCCCTAATGAAGCTAATGTTGAGTTTGACGCCGTATTAAAGCTATGTCGACTGTTGTCGAGGAAATTAATGGCTCCATCAAGGAATAATTTGATATTTGATTTGTAACAAACAATTAATTTGTGTGTGGTGGATGATAACAAACAATTTTATTGATTAGTTTTAACTGTTTTTTACTTTAACAAATAATTTATGACAACTGTGATGTTGCCTTGTGAATTTGGTCGGGCAAATTTTTGTAAGTTGTAATTTATGACAAGGTTGGAGCATGGAACATTTGTATTTAACTGTGTTGTTGCTTTGTGGATTTGAATGTGCTTTTATTTATTATAGACTTGAGTTAATGTTTATGATTATCGACTGTGAGTATGTATTGAATGTTTATTATAGACTTGATTATTATTATTAGTCTCCATCCATTATACACATGATCCAAAGATCTTTAGAACAAGTAATGGTCCTTAATCATCAAATATTTGCCTAAAAGGATATAATTAAATTAAATAAAATAAATAAAAAGAATTGATACTATTTTAATACTATATTAACACTTTATTACATCATATTAGAGTCCCCATCCATTATACACATGATCCAAAGAGCTTTAGAACAATTAATGGTCCTTAATCATCAAATATTTGCCTAAAAAGGCTATAATTAAATAAAATAAAATAAAATAAAAGACTTGATACTATTTTAATACTATATTAACACTTTATTACATCATATTAGAGTCCCCATCCATTATACACATGATCCAAAGATCTTTAGAACAAGTAATGGTCCTTAATCATCAAATATTTGCCTAAAAAGGCATAATTAAATAAAATAAAATAAATAAATAGACTTGATGCTATTTTAACACTATATTAACACTTGATTATTATTATTAGAATCCCCATCCATTATACACATGATTCAAAGATCTTTAGAACAAGCGATGGTCCTTAATCATCAAATATTTGCCTAAAAAGGCTATAATTAAATAAAATAAATAAAAAGACTTGTTGCTATTTTAACATTATATTTACACTTTATTACATCATATTAGATTCCCCATCCATTATACACATGATCCAAAGAGCTTTAGAACAACTAATGATAATCATAACACTATTATCCAATAAGTTTGACAATAAGCTAATGTTCTCAAAGCATAACCTTATTCCAAGGAGGACCATTACTTGTTCTAAAGATCTTTGGATCATTTTTATAATGGATGGGGACTCTAATATGATGTAATAAAGTGTTAATATGGTGTTAAAATAGCATCAAGTCTTTCTATTTATTTAATTTAATTTAATTATAGCTTTTTTAGGTAAATATTTGATGATTAAGGACCATTGCTTGTTCTTAAAGCTCTTTGGATCATGTGTATAATAGATGGAGATTCCAATATGATGTAACAAAGTGTTAATATAGTGTTAAAATAGCATCAAGTCTTTTTATTTATTTTATTTAATTTAATTATAGCCTTTTTAGGCAAATATTTGATGATTAAGGACTATTACTTGTTCTAAAGATCTTTGGATCATGTGTATAATGGATGGGGACTCTAATAATAATAATCAAGTCTTAATATAGTGTTAAAATAGCATCAAATCTTTTTATTTATTTTATTTTATTTAATTATAGCCTTTTTAGGCAAATAGTGGCCTGGTTTATATATCAACCGTAGTAGAGTATAGACAAACTACGGAATCTATAATATACTATACTCGTTGGCTATTATACGCTTTTGGTATATTATAGACCTATCCACGGTCCCTTAGATTTACGCAGTTTGGGGTTGTTGACACCTGATTTTTGACCTCCCGTAATTTACTTTACTTACTCAGGGTCCTTGGATAATAAATAAGATAATTTTGCACACTTGCAGAGATTTCTGAATAATTTTAAATAATTATTCAGGTTAACCTGTTTACTTCCATAAATTAGTAGGGGCACTTTCAAAGCTTTATTAATTATTCAGAAATTTATCAACATTTTACAGTACTTTCTATAATTCCCCCAGCAGCCGATACAATTTCAAATAATTGTTCATTTTATTCAGAAAAAATCAATAAAGTTAGATAAGAGATATTTTCATTTATTTTTTATCCAGGGAACTTAAGTAATTAAAAGAATTCGCTACTTTTACCCCTCGAGCTTTGAATTATTGCTATATAGGCATGTTTGTGCCACTTATGGAAAAATTATTTTTAATTATGATTTCTAGCATAATTATTATTATTCTGCATTAATGACCGCCTCATGGATAACAAACTCATGGTTCAATACAGCTGGGGTCAATTTTGCAAATTTTTGAATTCCGGACGGCCTTAATTGAAATGTCCAAGTCATGGACAGATTAATTAAGGACGTTGATGCATATTAGTCTTAATTGGTTAAATTAAATATCGGAGTAAGGCTACGCTTGCAAATAATTAATTGCGAGCATATTTATGCAATTAATTACAATGATTGACCATAATTGCAATCTTTATTTACTGAAAGGTCAATTTGAGGCTTTTTTTTTTTTTTTTTTGCAAAAGTGAGTTTCAAAACTCTTCTTAATTTTGTTACGTCTTCAATCGCCCTCGTTTTAATTATTTCCTTTTATGATTACGTACTTTGAGTAACAACCCTTTCTATTGGATTATTTATTTTTTTCCCTACGAGTGTATATACACTCGATATGTGCGTATATATGTGCATAATATACAAAGGGGTTCAGTTTTCTTAAAAAATATAGGGCTAGGTCCAGCCCACAAAGGGGCTGAGCGGGCCCAAGCTACAATATAATACTCCCTCGGTATATCGACAAACATGTGGGGGGGGGGGGGGGGGCTTTATGTTATTTTAGAGAACAAAAAAGGCTGGTTCTACCCCTCACCCCCTCTACCCCCTCTCGTCGCGTCAAATCGCTGATACTGTTCGCCACCAGTGCAGTGACATCGTTGGGTGGTTGAAAGAGGACGAAGCATTTAAGGCTTCATCCTTTTTCCTCTGGTTTTGCTCGATTTTTCATCCAAACAGCCCCTTAAGGTACGATTCGCACTGTAGGTCTCTTCTTTTGCTTCATTTACAGTTGTAAGGAGTATTTGTGGTCGTTGATTGGCATGAATCTTGAATCCGAGCCTTTACTTTTGTGATCTGGGCTTGAAACTATGAAGTTCCACATCGTTGTTTTAGACTTTGAGTGCATCCTGGGGTTTCTTCCATGAGTAAAAGAGGTCGGATTTGGAAAAGGGTTGAGAAATTGGAGATATAAAAAAATTCTTAAAGTTGAATTTTTTTAGTTTTTCTTAAGGTTATTTCAATTTGCTCGAAAACCTAGTCTAAAGTCTTGATTTTATTTTATTTTGGTTGCTGGGCTTGTGTTTTGGAGAGGAAAGTCTTCGTAAATCCACTTTTGGTCTTGGCCATGCCCAAAAAAGGTAATATTCATTTTGTTTTTTGCCTTCCTTTTAATTCTTGTCGATTTTGCTTTCATTTGTTTTTTTTTTTTTTTTTTGGTTTGTTGTTAGTGATAAGTAGTTGTTTCCAGCATTAATTATTATGGTAAATTTCCTTAGTTTAACTAAAGCTTGGTGTGAATAAATGTGGACAGCAAGTTAGTGTTGTTGGTTTAATTAGATCATGTTGTGACATTGTTCCATATTTATGAAGTCCAATTATGTTGTAAAGGTAGTCTAGTTTAGAGTGCTATCATTTGTTTGTGTTGAATGATTTGTTGCTAGCATTAGATAATTGTTTTTTCCAGCATTTATTGTCATGGTAATTTCTTTGGTCGAACTATAGTTTTAAGGCTTGATGGGATAAATGTAGGCAGCAGATAGTGTTGCTGGTTTGATTAAATCATGTTATGATGTTTGTTCTGCTTTAATGAATTCAATTATGCTAGTAGAAGGAGTTTATCTCTATGTCATGGGTGGAGTGCCTGTTTTCTTTGAGTTTAGGGTCAAAAAATGAGTTTGTTTGGTTGAGATGTTGGCTGATGTTTGCTTGACAATGGTATGGGATGAGTAGCTTAATAGGTTTAAAAGGGGGAAGGGAGTGGCTAGTTACTTTGGTTGAATGAGAAGAAGGTTGAAATAAGCTTGTAGTTGATAATTATGGTCCCAGCCTGATCCTGATGGAAATTGTTAAGATTAAAATGGTCAGTAAGGGTATATAACTTGGTCCAGTGTTGGTATATGTCTATAGTATGAGTCCTACTTGTTGTTGAAAGGGGAAGGGCTATGTGGAAGAAAGTGAATTTTGAAAAGAAGGATGTGATAGCTTATCTATCTTCCCTGTTTGTTTCTCTGTGAATTATGTAAGCCTTTTGTTCGGAATTTGATCATTTGCACCTAATGTTAGTTTCCTGTCTGGAAAATCTTATCTGTTTGTTCAAGCTGTCTTCATCATGTATATTATTGATACCATGTTTTGGTCTCCTGTGAGGATGCAGACCTAAGAGATATAATAAGACTGTCTTCATGTGATTTTGTAAGGGTGTGGCCTTGTACTACTCCATGATCACCTAGATTTGTCATTTGTTTCTGTCGCACATCACCCTCAGGTGGTTTAGCTCAACCTCTATTCTGCAGCTTGTTCTTTAACCTGTTACATACCTCCTATGTGAACCTTTACTGGTTCAGTGTCAAAACTAAGTCACTCTAAGTCTGCTCTCACATAAATGATATCCCATGTCCCCCCTCTTTACTTGTTCATGCCTGCTTAGTAGAGACCTTCTCATCTCTTTAGAGTGTATGTGTTTGGCCTAAGAGTAGCTTGCATCCCCTTATGATAAGTATGCCCTGCCTGCTTTCCCTCCTCTTTCCTTGAGTTTTGCCTTATTTTTTCTCCCAACTTGCTAGCTGAACTTGTATGAACTAGGGCTAGACATATACCTTGGCACTTTCTTTGATTGGCCTTGAACCAACACTTGTGCATGGCCTGCTTCATCTTTAAGCCCCATGCCCCTTCCCTTTGCATTCCAACTTGCCTGCTCATGCTATTTGTGTAAATAACTCATCTAAAATTGACCTGCATAGCACCTTGCCAAGCCTTCCTCTTGCATTAGCCCACGCTCAAACTAGTTAGTAAGCATGGCCTCTTGCTTAGACAGGGTGTCTATGTAGGTTGATCATCATGTTTACTATACCTGCATCCCATGTATACCTCTTGACTAAGTACCAAAGTAAGACTTTAAACTGCTTCCAAACAAATCGCCATTGATTTTCCAAGCTTAAACAAACAAATCATGTTTTATATAATAAAGTTATAATGAGCTTATTAATTAAATTCCTACTCCAAACTGAATTTTCAAAAATCAGCTTTAATTGGACAGATTTAAAAATTGGATTTAATCTATACATGACCAATTTTTGGCATAATATTGGGCTGATTTTCAGAAGACAAAAATTAGATTTTTGCCAAAGCCATGAAACTCATCTCTGAAAAATAGAAACAAGTGGAAGTTCTTTAGCACAAACGCTATTTTGGCCTAAAGTTGGCCCAAATTAACCTCTATTTTCATGCGGGATATACTCGTTAAAAATAAAATACCCTTTATAAATGATTGAAGAACCTACGCGCGATATAAAGTTCCGGATAAGACTGAACGTACCAATACAAGTCAACCCTAGCCCCGGTGTATGAGTATAAAATAAACAGTATTTCTTTATAATTTACCTATTTCTTATAAAAGGAGACTATTTACGCTCGGATAATATAAATCCGAAACTATGATACCCCTATAGATAAAGGGGATATATTCTTCCAAAATATATGGTATGCATGACAGTTCTTCTTTTCTGCGGGAAAATAAACGCAAAATAAGCAGTTTAAACAAATACGCATACACTGGAATTCGAAGGTCAACCTTATAGTACTGATCCTTAATACTGGGGTGCCTAACACCTTCCCCAAGAGATCACCAGAACCCTTACCTAGAACTCTGGATTACGAAAGTTTTGTCATGGCATTTGAATAAACCCTTCGAAACTAGTTTTCCGAATTTCCTAAAAATTAGGTGGCGACTCTTTTTCAAAACAAGTCCCAAAGAGCGTCAGTGAGTTCGTAGTAGCCTTCTCGTGCCCTAAACCCGCGCAAAAAAGCGAACCGTTACAGGGGTTTGGGGTTTGACTTTTTTTTAAAATTATTTTTATGAGCTTTACATTTACCAGGCTTCTCATTCCAAAACAGTCCCCTTTATTTACTTGGTCTATAATATACTGATAGTCTATAATAGGCTATAGCTTATGGTTATTATAGATATTGTATTTGTTTGGTTATTAATCAACTTAGCTTGTGGTTATTATAGATATGATAGTTGTTTGGTTATTAATCGACTCATCAAACAACATAAAATCAACAGTATGCAGAAAATAAAGTAAGAACACAAAGATCATAACATAAACTATTTTCATTAATATGATGGATTTTTACATAACAAAATAAAACCCTAAAACACCACCCAAAGCTTTCAGCGATGAAAGACCAAAAACTTCCATCTACCACTTTCATCATTGAAAGCTTATACAAAAATATACTTAAAACTATATTCTAGGGGGATGGTGGGGGGGGGGGTGGGGTCATCAGAGCATCGAGTTCAATACCATCGAGCTCAAGAAGCACACGCAGGATGTGCGTGATTCTGCGGATGGCAGTTTCCAACCGCTCCCTATCCTCGCCGAGGCCCCTAAAGAGCCTCTGGAAATCGCTCCTGAGGAGTAGCAACTTAGGATGTGTTGCTCTGAACTGAGGGTGATGGTTTGCTCTATTCCTAATCCTTCTCGCCATTTTTGATCAGAAAGTTTTTAGGAGTTTTTTGTGATGAGAGAAATGAGATGGTATATTTGAAATAGGCTTAGGCAATTTATAGACTGATGACCTCGGTTTAGTGAATCAACGGCTAATGTGTGAGCGACACGTGTCAATACGCATGGAGGTAGCATTTCATATTGGGTTTGATTAGACATAACCACACGTTTTTTGAATTTTAATTGGTGGCGTTTGGCGATTCAACAGTCGATGGGCTTTAAAGGCGATTATATATCATATACGTTATCTAGTATAGACTAGATATTAAGTTTATTATTTACTATACCTAGTAGATATACAAAACACCGTCGTGGTTTATTATATATAATTATACAGTTGATTAATATTGAACTGACATTCAAGAAAAACACAATAAAATACATTCGCTGAAATATTTAATTGAAGAACCAAAAACTGCAAAGTACAAGAAAAGCATATTTAATTGAAGAACCAAAAATTGAAAAGTACAAGAAAAACACAATGAAATACATTGAAAAATACATCAAGTTCATCCCTTTCTATTTCGGCATGTTGTTCTCTTGTGGCCACTTCCCTTGCAAATTGAGCACTTGTTTCTCCTCCCTTTTACACGTCCTTTGGGCTTAAAAATTTTGTGATGCCAGGGATATGCTTTATTCTCTTCCTTCCACATTGGTTTGGCTGCCCATCACACTTTTCGACATCAACATCATGATCATCTGTATCAACATCATGATCATCCGTATCAACATCATGATCATCCGTATCCATTGAATGATCACCCATGCTCTCATTTTGCATTGAATTTGCATCCATTGGCTGTTGTGGCTGTGGTGGGGGTGGGGGTGGTGCTGCTGATGTTGGCGCTGCTTGACACCTCTCAACAACATTTATTCTCAAAATAGGTCAACAACCATCAGCAACAACATCAAGCATATGCAACACCATATGCCTATCATTTGTTATGAAATAAGGGTGAGCTTTTCCCCTAGTGGGAAGAGCATTAATTATATAACTAATGCGCAAGTCGCTGGGGTCACAATCTAACTCCCCGCTTTCCTTTATGCTCTCAACCAAATCGTTATATGTACCATTACGACACACAGCGATCGACACTGTCACCTTGCTCACAGAATTCCAAATCCAACATTTTAGGGTCTCCACCCATTCACCCATGTAATAACCACCTACAACAACATACCCAGTGAAATCCCCCCGTGTGGGGTCTGGGGAGGGTAAAATGTACGTAGACCTTACCCCCATCTCGGAAGATAGAGAGGTTGTTTCCGGAACATATTCTCCAATAGACTCCATACTAAAGATATAATAGACTAATGCTATGGTCTATAATTGGTCGATGCCTAGACTTAGAAAAATACTAGATTCAGACAACAAAAAAAAAACAGCAGGGATACGACTCTTTTAATGGAGATTGACTCCACAAGAGGATTAGAACAAAAAACGAACTCTACTACCAGTAGACGCGGACGGAATTGGCACCTGATAATTGAGCTTTGACAACAATGGTGAAAATAATTCAAGCTTCTTTTTAATGATTTCTAAGAGATTTAATTTACAATGACTGAAGTGGGGAAGAAATTCATTGTTTGGGACTAATTTTGAGATGAAAAGCCAGAAATTTGGCCGGAAACGGGATAGGAAAAGTGCAAAATGGGAAGCATCCTGCTGTTGGAGGGAACAAAAAAATTGGGGTAATTAAATGTTGGTAGTTGGGGGCTGTTTTATATTTTTTAAAAGTTTAGGTATACGGGTTGACAACATGGGAGAGTTCATTTGATGATGTCATAAATAGTGGCCCTTTAGCCAATTCTTTGAGACTTATGGCCTTTTGTTAAAATAAGTGTTGAGAGTGGTCTTTTGGCAAACTCCCCCTTGATTCAATATCATGTAAAAAAATTCTATAAGATGTTACTTGAGAAGAGATGTTACATACACACATAGCAAGAGAAGAGAAAAGTTTTCATAAAATAAACTCATGAAAGATGTGTTACACCTCGGACATTTCGTGGTGATGTGCTGTGAATGGATTAACGCGAGCTCAAGGAGGACATGGAGTCCATATGACCTTAAGGAGAGTACTTGATATCCTTCGAGTGCGTACTACAAGATTTTGAAGCTATATGAATCGGTGAACCTAAGTTCGTTGAAGGAAGTGAAGTGTAAGTTATGTTCGGGAAGGGTTTGTAACAACCGAGCTAATGTGGATTTAGTAACATCTTAAGGAGGAGCTATAAGGCTCCCTACATTGTTAATGAAGTATTATGCAAGTGCCAAGAAGGTTCCACAAGGTTTGGAAGTCAAACGAAGCAACGGGAACAATTTCAGAAAAATGTAAGTTATAGACCACTTATACGATCCGTATAAGGGTCCGTATAACCTGTACAGAGAAGGGTCACTCACTGGTGGTATTATACTATCACTTATACGGACCGTATAATTGTCTGTATAAACCATATCAGGCAGCCTTTAAATTTTTATAAAAAGAGGACCCAAGTTCATATTTTTCATTTCCCTCATTCTCCACACCTCAAGAGAGCTCTAGAACCTTCTTCATACCATATCAACACAAATCCAAGAGAGCTCTAGAACCTTCTTCATACCGTATCAACACAAATCCAAGGGGAAATCAAAGATCAAACACCAAGAATCAAGTGAATCAAGTGCAAGGAGGCTCACTAGGGTTTGTGGGAGTCAAGAATTCCTTTGGTATTGAAGTTGGGGTTTTGTCAAGTGAAGTATCTTTATCCAAAGATCATCTCTATATAATCAAAGGTGAGTTTTACATCTATTTCATGTTATTAAAAGTATTGAGTGGTTGAAAGACTTGGATTAGAGAAGAAAGTAAAATATGAGCTCAAATATGGAAATAATGGTACTTTGAGTAGTAAGTTAATTTGAGTCATGATTCTTAGTATGATATGAGTATAATCTTGTTATGAATGATGCTAATGTCATTTAGGAAGTATTATGTGAAGAATGAGTATGGTGTTGTATTGTAGTCATGGTTGTGGATGACTCTGAAAGTGAATTTGAGAAGTGAATAATGTTTAACTTGAGAAACCTATTGATTATGATATTATGGGTGTTGCTATTGCTATTTGGGAGTTGTTTATTATGTGAAGAAAGTTGTCGAAACAAAGGAAATGCTGCCCAATTTTCGTTAGCTCTTAGTCGTCTTAGTTGAGACCTAAGGATGCTTTCAATTATCTAATTTTAGTATGAATTCTCTTGAATGTAGAATCATGAGCTTGGAAGGAAGGCGTTTAGTCGATAAAGTTAAAGAGACGTAAAGGTATGTAAGGCTAGTCCCTTTTCTTTCAAAGGCATGACTTCTATATTATGATCTCCTCTCTATATTTCCATGACCTTCTTACATCCCAAAAAGTTGAAAGTTAAAGATTCTAAAGAGCTTATTATGAGAAAGAGATAAGATGTGTTCTATGATAATGATGATGATCATGATTTTTCTTTTAGAGATTCCACAGCTTATGAATTGAGGCTACTATGAGTTTAATGACCTTATTTCATAATTTCCTTGATGCTATTCATTGTTGGCCATCTCCCCTCATGATACTAGTTCCTTGAAGGTGAGACTTAGCGATAATATTTGATCCATAACATAATCAGAGGCTACCGACCTTACGTCACTTCGATAGAGTTATAGATTTCACTTGGGCTCTCATGCATGCCTTATGTTATTTCTATGTATGATCACACCGTGCCTAGTTGGCCGGAGGGCGGAGACACCACTATGATAAGCGTAGTGGGCAGCTATGATGATGATTACCGTGCCTAATTGGTAGAGCGGACACCAGCAGTGGGCGTGAGATGTTTACCCGGACGCGGGCTAATGATGATACACCGTGCCTATATATATATATGGCCGGCTATATATATATATATATATATATATATGATGTTATTTAATATAAAAGCTAGCATGCATGATTCCGCCTTAAGAGGTAATCAGTTACAGGTTGTTCCTTCACTTTACGCTATCTCATTTCTTTATTATGTTTGATATGCATGCCTTACATACTCAGTACATTATTCGTACTGGCGTCCTTTCTTTTACGGACGTTGTGGTCATGCCATAGGTAGACAGGGAGACGGTCCGGATTCTTAGGAGCTTATCCAGCAGACATACAGGAGCACCCCACTACTCCGGAGTTGCCGCTTATTAGTATATTCTTTTGTGTACATATTGGGGCATGGCGGGGTCCCGTCCCATTCTTATGATCTCAGTACTCCAGTTAGAGGCTCGTAGATACATATGTATATGGGTATTAGTGGTCTTATGATCTCTTTAGTGTATGTTTTGTACATCATCTTGTAGCCTCGTGGGCTTATGTACATATATGTTTTGAGAGATATTCGAAGATCATTTCATGATAAGCTTGTGTTGAGAATGGTGTATGTTCAGGTTGAGTTTGATGATGAGTCTGAAAGGTGGTGCTCGGTGGGCTAGCTCCGGGTACCCGTCATGGCCCTCTAGTTGGGTCGTGACAAGATGTAAAGGCCATGCATCCACCTAAATGACACTTCGAATGATAAACTTACAATATATGAAATTCACAAACTTATCATGCATGGAAAACCAAGGATCTCCTTGAATTGACGGCCTTGATTCTTGATTAACTTGAATTCTTGATATGGATAACACTTTGACCGATCAATAAATCTTGTTATATATGGTGCACAATTCCATTTGTATATTGATCATTTCAATTGTGACAGTTTGTGATAATGCTGAAATATGCTGGTATAGTTTGGATCAGATAATTTTTTTAGGAATAGTAGGGCTTTAAGAAGATGTGGGTGATGGAGTTAAGGAATAGTTTTTTTTCTTTTAATACGTGGGTTATGGGGTTAGGTCTTTTCTAGAGATAAGGTTACTAATCTTGTTAAATTCAAAATTTTAAATTAATTATTTAGAGATTTAAACTTTGAAATTTAAAAAAGAACATGTAATCAGCAGAAACAACAATAACAACTCGCCCCCCCCCCCCCCCGTTTCTCTTTCTACACAACCCCACGTTTCTTACCCCCATTAAACATTAGTAGTAAATTATAGGTTTGTGTAAATTTGCAGTTTTTGTGAATTTATATTTTTTTTGTATTTTTATTATTTACTTATTTTCTGATAAATTTGCTCGAGCTCCTAGTAGTTTTTTTAACTGTGCAATTTATAATTTTTTTTTATTTTGTAAATTCTATTTTGTGGTGATGACACTTGTCATCTTATTCATCTTTTGCCTCTCCAATTCTATATAGATAGAAGATGGATTCTTTTGTTTTCATTCATGAAAGCTTCTGCAATATAATTTCTGCAAAGAGGTCAAATTTGTCTCTGGGCATGTCTTATATGGCCATACAAGTCTATCAAAGGACATTTACAAAATTCGGTGATCTTTGGACTTATATTTAGTCCAATATTTCCAAACTATATAAATTATCCCTTTATCATTTATTTTTTGCTAAAAAATCTCGACCTCTTTTAAGTAGTTTCTAGCATACCCATAATATTTTATGAACTATAGAAGAAATGGAGAATTTTAAAATAATATATTAAAAATAAAAAAATGTAAGAAACGAGATAATATGAGATTCTATTTACTTGTGTCGGGCTAATCTCTACCTTAAAATTGTTGCTGAGAAAATTATAAGTAGCCAAAAAATGTATATTTAGGATCGGCTGTGGGGTAGTGATTAAATTAACAAACTCCCTCAATTTCAATTATGCGGTGATATTTGAATAAATATAAAATTGATTAAACTTCTTAAAACTTATGATTTGTTATAAATATTATTTAACTATGAATGTCTATTTTTAGGAGAAACTTTAGGGTTTGTGACTTTGACACCAAGTTAATTTTCTCCTATAAATAAAGATGTTCTCTTCATTGTATATCATCCCTAACAAGAAAAATAAAGAATTCCCCTCTTCCCTCTTTGTCTACAATATTGTTCTTGCTTGCTTTATTATCTTATAACATGTTGTCAGCACGAGGCTCTACCGTCTCAAGAAATTTTCGAAGGCTAAGATATGGATAATTCTCAAAGCAAGTTTAGATTAAAATCCAATTATGAAGACATTTGTTTGATCGATTCTGCTACTACACACACAATATTCAAATACAAGAAATATTTTTCTCATTTACTTATGGGTAAGGCAAATGTTAATACCATTTCTGGTAGTACTAGTTTGATTGAAGGCTCCGGAAGAGCCACCATAATTTTGCCTAAGGGAACAAAACTCATTATAAGCGATGCCATGTTCTCTCCTAAGTCCCGAAGGAACTTATTAAGTTTTAAAGATATCCGTCAAAATGGATACCATATTAAAATAATGGATAAAATAAATCTTGAATATATTGGTATCACCAAGGATATCTACGCCAGAAAGTTGTTATAGAAAAGTTTCCTGCTTTGTCTTTTGGCTTATATTGGACAAAAATTGGTGTAATTGAGGCACATTCTGTCGTAAACCAGAAGTTTACTGACTCCAATACGTTTGTACTTTGGCATGATCGGTTGGGATACCCTGGATCTATAATGATGAGACGAATTATAGAAAATTCAAATGGGCATCCATTAAAGAACTACAAAGATTCTTTTAAATAATGAATTTTCTTGTCCTTCTTATTATCAAGGCAAGTTAATGATTAGGCCATCACCTACAAAGGTTGAGTTTGAATCCCCTAAATTTTTGGAACGTATACATGAGGATATTTGTGGACCTATTCACCCACCTACTGGGTCATTTAGATATTTTATGGTCCTAATAGATGCTTCTTCTAGATGGTCTCATCTGTGCCTATTGTCATCTCGCTACCTAGCGTTTGCGAAATTATTGGCACAATAATTCGATTAGGGGCACAGTTTCCCGATATTCCGACAAAGTCTAATCGCCTTGATAATGCCGCAGAGTTTTCATCCCAAGCATTTAATGATTATTTTTTTATCAATTGGGATAAAAGTTGAACATCCTGTAGCTCATGTTCACACTCAAAATGGCCTTGCGGAGTCATTAATTAAACATTTGCAGTTGATTGCAAGACCATTACTTATGAAAACGAGGTTGCCCACATCTGTTTGGGGTCATGCTATTTTGTATGCAGCAACACTTGTTCATCTCAAACCGAGAAATTATCATAAATTTTCTCCGTTGCAATTGGTTTTGGGTCAAGAACCTAATATATCCCATCTAAGAATTTTTGGATGTGCCGTATATGTGGCTGTAGCACCAGCACATCGCACCAATATGGGTCCCCAAAGAAGATTAGGAATATATGTTGGGTTTCGCCCTCCATTATTCACTACCTTGAACCATTAACTGGAGATTTGTTTACTGCTCGATTTGCAGATTGTCGATTTGATGAGACAATTTTTTCAAAATTAGGGGGAGAGAATAATGAAATAAAAAGAGAAATTTTGTGGAATAAATCACTATTAGCATACTCATGGCATTAAACTTTATGGCCATATGATTTTTGTGTAATATATCGAAAATTTTATTGCCAAGCATTGTTCTTCAAGTACTGATGTGACAGGTAGGATTGTTATCACAATATTTCGTCTTCTAATTTACCATTTTAGCGATATATTAAACTATTGTCTATCTTTGGTTTTTAATTTTTCTCGGAAGGCTCCTTATTACAAGGATTTAGGTGTACAACCACCCGAAGTGATTCTATATTCTATGTCATCATTAATCATCAGAAGTGATAGTATTTTCATAGGTTTATTATGATAATTTTGAAAGACATATTAAAAAAAAAAAAAAAAAAACTATATGTTATATGTATGCCTCAATTTGCTCCTGAAGTAGCAACATCTCAAAAGAGGTTATATGGTTAAGGCACGTTCATCTTTTATGATGTCCCATTCTTGAAGAATGAAAACGTTTGATACATGTTGCAAATACAGATCCATTCCCTGAAGTGAATGTGATGATATATAGTAAGGATTATAAATACAGACATGCTCTTGTTGTGAAAATATCACGTCCCACCTCTAGAAGACGTGAAATAATTGAGAAGAAATATTTTGAATATTTTATTATTTAATCCCGAAGTAGCAGAATCCTAAAATTTACTCTCGAAATAGTAAGATTTTGAAATTTACTCCTGAAGTAGTAAAATCTAAAGTATGCTCCCGAAGTAGTACAATTTACTCCTGAAGTAGTAAGGTTTTGAACTTTTCTCCCGAAGAAGCATAACTTTGAAATTTACTCCTGAAGTAGTAAGACATTGAAAAATGTCTAAGAAATATTTAATAGTATAAAATTAATGATCAAGGTCTCCAGAAGAGCCTAATTATTTGTCTACTAGAATCATGACACCAGTAGTGTCCAAACAATATATGATTATGAGGAATAAATTAAAGGTTCCTGAAGAGCCTATATACTATCATGTCATTTCATGTTGTATTGTAATATACAAAGTCGTTATGATCGAAACACAAGTTGTGAACCCGAAGCACGATCGATAAAAAATGATTAATACTACAAAAGATTGGAAGATTGAATATCTTCAAGTTACTACGGGTAAGAAATAGGTATATGAAAGGTGACCCGATTTGTACTACAAATATAAGCATGATGAATCACATAAACAATAAACCAGAAGTTTATATTGATATAAAATTCATGTCATAGTAAATCAGAACTTTACTAAAACAAATAGCACATGGCATGCTAAACTTGAAGTATACTAGTATAAATAAATTATTAGTCGGCATGAGTAGTTTGGCCATCCCGATGCAAATATGATGTGAAGATTGAGCATTGAACATTATCGAAGAACTAGAAGATTCTTCAAATTTTTATTTATGTTGCTTGTTCTCATGATAAGTTGATAATACTTAGCTAATGTTGGGACCGAATTTCTTAAATTCTGAAAATATATAAAAGGGGAATATGAGCCCGTTCACCTGTTATGAGATATCCTAAATAGATGCATCAATGAGATGGTCACATGTGGGTTTATTGTCAACCTGCAGTTTGACGTTTACAAAATTACTTGCTCAAAATAATTGAGTAGAGAGCACAATTTTCAGATTATGTAATCAAGATAATTCATCTTGTTAATGCTGGTTTATATCCAAGCTGGTTTGGCATTGAATGCCTCCGATAAATAGCTAAATCATTGCTTATGAGAATAAAGTTTCATGTGCTGGTCTGAGATATGATATATTGTATCAGACCAATAAATTATGATAAATTCTCCCCTCACAATTGGGTCAGGGTTAGGAACCAGATATTTCCATCTAACAATTTTTTTTTTTTTTTTTGATGTGTGGTATATGATTAATTAATCTACCATGATGCACAATGATGGATTCCCCCCAAAGAAGATGGGATATATGTTAGATTTTCTAACATAAGGGGGAGAGAATAAGTACCTAGGAAATATGTTGTGAATTATCATTAATATGATCCTTATTCAAAAAGTAATTCGAGTTAAATGCTATAAGCATTTGCTGACCCAAATCTAATTTCATATTTCAGCTACAAAATGCTCCTATTAAATTCGTGTCCGTGAAGGATAGACTCTACAACATGCATGAAGCGTGGTAGACCAGTTGGTTTCAACACAATAATCACTGAAAAGAAAAAGGAGCAAATGATCAATGATCCTTATAAGGAGGCAATGTGCTCTAGAAGAGCCTACGATATAACATTTTATAAAACCTTATGAGAGGTTTAGGTACCTAAAAATAACGAAAGTGATAAGATCTCAATTAGTTATGTCGCATTGTTAACCGATACAAATGATAGTTCGTCGACGATATATTTGGTACAATATAGCACAATATTGTAAAAGATTGTGAGGATATGAATTCTACGTCTATAATGCATGCTAACGTAAAAATTATTATCAAATGAAATGACGCATCTTGGTAAGCGTAAAACTTAGTGGACCTGCTGTCCAAACACCAGAAGATGTCACATCATTTAAATAGAAATAGATGTTGTCACAGCCTATATGAATTACTTGACAAAATTATATGATAATTCCTGAAGCATATACAAGTTGTAGAAATTTGTTCATAATTCTTATATGAATTAAGTTAAGCAAGGTGAACGCGATTTTATCACTCTAATGAATATTCACTAACTAAGGGCACAAATGACTATTTATCCTTGCGTCTTTATCGAAATCAAAATCTGTCATATTGTTGGTGCAAGTTGATGACTTGAATATTATTGAAACTCTTGAGGAGTTCTCAAAAGCAGTATATTATCTGTTGAAAGAAGTTGAAATGAGAAACTTGCAGAATTCTTTGGTCCTGAAGTGCCATATCTTTAAACAATTGATGCATTTATATATTTTGCTATGACTATAAGGGATTACAGTCATACGATGTTGTTCTACATGACAGTCAAATCATATAAAGATAACATCTGCTTATAAAACAATCAGGAATGCACTTGGAGTGGTTTCAACAATATTATATGTCGATGCAACTTTATCCAAAGACTGAAGATGTAGCAACATACATAGCCCAACTAAAGAGTGGATTCATAAAAGGATAAAGCTTATTTCACCAAAGTTGTTCTTTACACACGAGCTCTAGAAGAATGGTGATATCAACGTGCAACAGATTTGTTCGAGTGATAATATCACTGGTTATTCACCAAGTCTATACCAACTGTAGCTTTCGAGAAGATGATGTAAAAGATTGAGATGTGAAGATTTAAGTTTTTGGATTGAGGTTCTCATCAGGGGGAGTTAATACGTGTTGTACTCTTTTTCCCTTTCAAGGTTTTTGTCCCACTGGGTTTTCTTTGTAAGGATTTTAATGAGACAACCAAAGAGCGTATTATTAGAAATGTGTACTCTTTTTCCTTCACTAGATTTTTTCCCACTGGATTTTTCTAGTAAGGTTTTAACGAGGCACATTAGCTATCAAATAGACATCTAAGGGGGAGTGTTATAAATATTATTTAATTATGAATGTCTATCTTTAGGAAAAACTTTAGGGTTTGTGACTGTGGCACCAAGTTAATTTTCTCCAATAAATAGAGATGTTCTCTTCATTGTATATCATCCCTAACAAGAGAAATAAAGAATTCCTCTCTTCTCTCTTTGTCTACAATATTGTTCTTCTTTGCTTTATTATTTTATAACATGATTTAAAATCAAAATAAATTATTTTAAATAAAAGAAATATTTTAGATAAACTAAAACATGTCACACAAATTAGGACCAAGCAAATATTCCTTAGTCTCAATTTATGTGGCACACTTCTTTTTAGTCTCTCCTGAAAAGAAAGTCATATTTATATAATTAGAAATAACTTAACTTTGAAATTCTCCTTTTTCCATTAATGAAATGATTTATAGCTGTACAATGTGTAAGGTTTGTTTTCAACCACAAATTTGATAGAGAGTTAGGGGAAATTTTCAAAAATATACAGCTTTTGAAAAATTTACGCCACAAAGCTCTCAATATACAATATTATACCACATTATACCTGAGGCAAAAATATTATATATAATGTATCAACCTTGTAAAAATTATATAATCATGTATAAAATGTGTTTATAGACAAATATGTTGAACAAAGTATGGGATGCGTAGTGTAAATAATTTTCAAACATAGACAGAGAGCGTAATTTTGTCCGAAGGCGCAGATCCTAAATGGGACCCGTCTAAGCGAATCTTAATCAGCGCTTAAACCCTAATTAAAGTTAGAATCTTTCCAAAACTGGTCAGAGAAATTAACGGCTCTGATTAATTTAAACTCAACATATATATATTAAACAACCTCTTTCCTATCATTTCGTTGGAACCAGTAACTGCTATCACTTTTTTTCATTTCAAAAGAGGGAAAAAATGTGTGGAATACTTGCTGTTTTTGGTTGCATTGATAATTCTCAAGCTAAACGTTCAAGAATCATCGAACTTTCTAGAAGGTTTAATATATTTTGTTTGTTTTTTTTTGGTTATTGGATTCTAATATAATACCACATTGTTCTTTCTTTGTGTTGTTGATGGTTTAATTGGTTGTTGTTGGAAATTTTCCTGTCTACACATGTATGGATGTGTTATACATTTGGTATTCGTGGATTTGTTGGTCTTAGATTTGTTTTTGTTATAGTTGTTGTTCTCTTTTTTTCTCTTTAAACTGGTAACTGTAGAAAAAAGTTTAACATTTTTCGGTTGTTGGATTATCTGTTTCCTTCAAAACTGTATTAGTTTCTGTTGTTTGGCCTTTTATGGTTCTTGAGTGGTTATTGAATAACATTCTTTCTTTTTTTCATAGTTACTGAATTACGTTAAAAAACTGATAGTTAGTAGATCAAATATTAGAATACTAATGAATTATCTTTGAAAATGGAAGTTGCAACGTATGCCTGGGAAAACAGCTGCTCCCTCTGTCCCAATTAATGCGATACAGTTCGTATATCGAGAGTGAAACTTCTTTATTTTGGTTGTGAATTCGGAAATACAATCTTTTAAGTTTTTGAAAAAATAATTTACGTATTTAGAAACTACATAAAAAGTACTGTAAGTCACATTAATTAACAATTTAAAATATTTAAAGGGCATACGAATAAATTGCGGTCAAAGATTTTCTTGTTTGACTCTTGAAAAGTGAAAAGTGTCAAGTAAATTGGGACAGTGGGAGTAACATTTTTGGTTGTTGGGTTATCTTTCTCCTTCAAGACTGTATTAGTTTCTGTTGTTTGGCCTTTTGTGGTTCTTGAATGGTTATTGAATTATATTCAAATCAGATAGTTAGTAGATAAAATATTAGAATATTAATGAATTATCTTTGAAAATGGAAGTTTGCCACTAATTCTTGGAAACAGCTACGTATTTTTAGTCAGAAGGCAGATTTACTACAGTATACAGCAACAACAACAACAAACCCAGTATAATCCCACAAGTGGGGTCTGGGGTGGGTAGAGTGTACGCAGACCTTACCCCTACCTTGTGAAGGTAGGGAGGCTGTTTCCGATAGACCCTCAGCTCAAGGGGTGAGGAAAAAGAAGCAATAGCAACAAGCAGTAACAACTGCAAGATAGTTAGATAAATGAAGCGAAAGAAACAATCAGATAGTACTAGAGATATAAGAATAAGCAAAAGCAAGAAAAACTCTAAAACTCCTGTTAGGAAAAGGAATACACCTGACAATCTACTAACCCTTTACCGTAATCTTTGGCCTCCACGCCCTCCTAATTTCTCAGTTTCACTGTGAAATTGGTGGGGATATTGCTTAAGGCATGATATGCAGCTCTTAGGTGCTGCACAAATGATAATATCTGAGGCTTTTTCCACAAAACATAGCTTTGAAGAACTTTCATCTCAGTTAATTGATGGAAGAAAATGTAGTGTGCTTAAGGTGCATTTGGTACAAAAAGGCTTCCTTTCTCTTTTGGTGTTGTTTCTCAAGATGAGAGAGGTGTGAAAAACTAACCTACAATGTAATTGACTTTCTTAACTTTTCCTGCTTTTCTGAAAGTTTTCAATACTTGAGAACCGCTTACAGGTCAATTAGTAAATGGGAAACGGACATCTTTTCCCCTAAAGAACTTATCCTTTTCCATTAAGAATAACTTCCTATACGAGACTTACTTTTACTCTTGTGTCTGAATTAAGGATCTTATTAAAAGCTTCTGGAAATTTCATACTTAAAAGAAGTAGAACTTGGAGGGGCGGAGTAATAGAGTGACTTCACCGTTCTCTGGCTGTGTGTCATATACATTTTTTTCTCTCACAAGGGACATTATACATCATAAGCCTTCAGAAAAATGCCACTGTCTTTCAATTGTGGAGCAATCAAGGGTGGAACTTGATTTTTAGAAGAGCCTTGAACGATTGGGAAATAGACAGAGTAACAAACTTGCTCCAGATTTTAGGTACCTTCCAGGGCACCTCAATTGGCCCTGATAACCTGTCTGGGAGCTGCATAACAAGGAGATTTCACAGTAAAATCTTGTTATTGGAACATGAATAGCAATCAGTTAATGCTAGTAGACTGGCCTTGGGAACTAATCTGGAAGGTCAAAGTTCCTCATAAGGTTGCCTGCTGTACATGGTTGGTGATCAGAAGAGCATGCCTAACTCATGAAGTGTTACAGAGAAGAGGTACTCAGATTTGCTCAAGGTGTTTTATGTGTGGACAAGAAACAGAGATCAATGGTCACCTGTTCCTACATTGCAAAACAGCTGTAAATCTGTGGAGCATGTTCTTATGTTTACTTGGAGTGAGTTGGGTCATGCCAAAGACCACTTTTGAACTTTTGAACAGCTGGAAAGGAATTGGAAAAAGAAGATCTAAGGAGAACTGGTGGGAGAATATACCAGCTCTGGTGGACACTATGGAAAGAAAGGAATGCAAGATGTTTTCTTAATGGCAGCAGCACTCAAAGATCAAGATGAAGTGCCTTAGTTTACTTTATTTTTGGTGTAAACAGGATATGGTGGGGGAAGTAGAATCTTTAGTTGATTTTATAGGACATCTGTAAGCTCTAGTTTTTTTTGTTGTTTCAGGGTAGTTTCAGCCTACCAAGGGATGTAAGATTATACCTCATCACCATATGATGAGTTTTTTGTTTGAATACAAAGTTACCTTTTACTCAAAAAAAAAAGGGACATTGTTCCAATCTTGAGGACAATCATGTACATCTCGTACATTTCGTACCCAAGATGCTAACGCTGATCGACAATGTCTTTAGATCCCATCTTTCAACTCCCAATTCTAATATTATAAATTGCTTACTTCGTCGCCTTTTTTAATTGATCTTGGGTTGGGCTCTGAATACAATTCTCTGGGCTTTGCTTTGGAGTATGATAAGCATTAATTATTACTACTCTCTCATATTCTACGTTGCAGTAGACAGGATTCTTATCACATGAAATCTTCCTAATTTGTCTTTTATGTGATGTTAATTGTAGGTTGCGCCACAGAGGACCTGATTGGAGTGGATTGCATACCCATGATGACTGTTATCTTGCTCATCAACGGTTGGCAATAGTGGACCCAACTTCTGGAGATCAGCCACTGTATAATGAGGACAAGACCATTATTGTTGCGGTAGGAAAATATTTACTTAAATACTTCAATATCATAGCAGTAAATGGACTTTGGACAAAGTTTGTGTCTTTTGATCTTCTATAGTACTAGCTTTTCTTTTAGGGTAAATTTTCTCTACTTTACTGTGACTACCGTAAAACAAAGGATTTGTGATTCAGAAACTTTTAGTTCTTAAGGCGATTGACTAGGTGAGCATAGAGAATTTACCGTTATCAGTATTTACGCTCAGTTTATTGAAACATCTGCGGGTCATGTAACAGTACAACTTTTCTATGCAACACAAGTCAAATCCCATTCCCCTGAGTTTCACTTTCTTGACTTGTTTTATGCTTTGAGGTTGTGCAATGCCCAAAATGAATTGCTTTTCCAGTTTGTGATCTTTAAAATGTTGATGTGAAGGTCTAGGCAGTATTTTAATCAACTTATCGGCAATAATATATTAGTTACAGAGCACAAACTTGATCTTTTTAAGTCCAAAAAAGTCTTTCTTTATTTCTTAAACACCGTGCCCATTCAAACCGCGTGACATATATTGAAACGTAAGTAGTAGCATAACACTAAAAATTGTGCTTTTGCAAAATTTGTCAAGGTGGTGACTTTTTTTACAAGTGTCCATTGAAGTGGGTGATTTAATAATAAATTGTGTGAGTTTTGTTTAAAAGAACGTAATCAATTGTGTGAGCTTCTCACATTGTCAGGATTATGCCAACTCATCTATTGGACTTTTTGAAGGACATTCTTCTTTTCTGAAAGCTGCTGCTTCTCCAAATTATATCTCCTGTATTTTCCTTTGTGCTTTTATCGACCGGGATGATTCTGGCCTTCCTTTTTCCAAATTGTGGTTGCATTTCCTTTTAATTGAAAAACAAAAGCCATTGTATTTGAAATATATGCAGATTTTGAGGGTCAATTTCTCTAGGAGAGATATGTAGCATTATCAGAGAATGTGATTAAACAACATTTAAACATTGGCACTATCCAATCTGATATGACGCTATTGCTATTTAGAGAATCCAATAGTTATTTCTTTTGACTACAAAATTCTCAATATTTCTTAAATACTTTCTCTAATTGTGCTTTATAGTGCATTTGTTCTGTATCTAAATAGGTAATTTGTTGAAGTGGAGAAGGATAGAGGGGCGGGCTCACCATTTTTTTAATTGTTATGGGGCGGGCTCATTATTTACTTATTTGGAACTGTCCACCACTGGCTCTTGGGGACTCCTCAGTTATAAAAAAGGGTAATACATTTTTATTGGATCTTCAATTTCTGAAGCCACACACAAACTTAAATGGTTTGATCTTTGTAGTTCAAATGGTATCATTTGTGTTAGGATACAGGAATGATATGCATGATTGCATTTTCTGGGTTGAAATTCAAAAGATAAATGTACAGGCAAAAAGCTTGCAGAAGATATAATTCTGTCATTTGCATTAACTGTATGATAAAGTGCTAATGGTGGTATGGGTATTTTCATGATGCTTTATTTTTAATTTTGGTGCTCTAGATAAGTTTCCCTTGTCAAATAGCTAAAAAACTAATACACACACTTTTCAGGAGCCTTCTTTGTCCGGTTACTGTGACCTTCCATAGCTTGATTTTGACAAATCTTTCTTCCATAAGATTGATATCTGCTCCTTTTGCTTATAGGTTAACGGGGAGATCTATAACCATATGGAATTACGGGAAAAACTGAAGTCCCATCAATTTCGAACTGGCAGTGACTGTGAAGTTATTGCCCATCTTGTAAGTACTTTAAGAATATATTTAGATGAATATACATGACTTCTCAGATTCTGATGGTAGAATGATTTCAAAATACCTAGACTTAAAGCTCTCATCTTTAGAGGAAACATGAATTTTAGTAAGAAAATAAGGTTTCCTGTTATAATTTCTTTCTTACTGTATATGTACTGTGGGATATACCTATGGCAGTACGAAGAATATGGAGAAAACTTCATCGACATGTTGGATGGGATGTTCTCTTTTGTTCTTCTTGACACCCGCGATAAAAGTTACATCGCTGCTCGGGATGCCATTGGCATTACTCCCCTTTATATGGGGTGGGGTCTTGATGGTATGTAGCTTTTTTGTATAATTTTTCTTTGGCATATTACCCTTTTGATAAATTGTATGTCAGTTATGTGAAGTCCCTTTGTTGTTTCCTTGTGATTTTGCCTACTATAATTCTTATTTCTGCTGTCTCAGAAACAAATGATGTATAATAGGACACTATCATATGTGTAGTTCTTGCGAAAGTGATGAACACTGTAACAAGAACATCTATATTTGCTAGTTTAACCCAACCTTCAGCGAGTCTAAACTCCAGTGACTAACACCTACAGCGTGTGAAGCAACATTAACTTATGTGAAGTCCCTTTGTTGTTTCCTTGTGATTTTGCCTACTATAATTCTTATTTATGCTGTCTCTTAAACAAATGATGTATAATAGGACACTATCATATATGTAGTTCTTGCCAAAGTGATGAACACTGTAACAAGAACATCTATATTTGCTAGTTTAACCCAACCTTCAGCGAGTCTCACTCCAATGACTAAAACGTACAGCGTGTGAACCAACATTAACTTAAGCCTAGCTATGCAACAATGTGAGGTACGACTAAGGACCTCTGACCACCAGTTATAAGAGAAATGACTAGCAAGATATTGTTGTTTGTTTTAAAGTCCTATAAGACGGCAGCAGCCTTGCCTGCTTAATCACCTGATGGAAAATGTCAGTACATAAATCTGGTATAGGAGCATTTTTAATTTGAAGAAACAGAGAAGAGAAAAAATTGTTAAGTCTTTTGTCAGTTTGTTAAATAAAAAAGGTCAACAGATGCGATATTCGATTTTGGAAACTATAGCCTAAGAATATTTTTGTTCTGGGTGGAGTTTTTGAGATTGGGGGACACCTTATTCCTTTTCCAACTGTCATACAGTTGGAATTGTATTCTTTGGAGGGCATTGCTATACATGAAAAAGGGCTACCTACTATTTGATTGTTGGGCATTCAGGACGGTCTAAAGCTGAGGTGGAAAAAAGGATTTGAGGGGTGAGTACAGTAGGCTTTCTTGTCCATCCATGTTGACTGGACTTTTTTTTTTTTTTTTTTTAATTGCGATATTTGTGGATTCTTGAAATTGATCTTGGCCAAGGATATATATAGGATAAGATCACTGTGAAGGACCGAAGGAAGGTGATGAGCTAAGTTTTGTTAGAAGATAAATAGTTCTATTATGGCTTTCACCAAAGATGGGAATGTTAGCCCAAATTCCAGTCATCGCCATCTTCAGGTAAACAAAACTAAGGCTCGGATTACAGAAATTTATCGTTGTTTCAAATAAAGTAAGTTTTTTGCGGTCATTGCTTGAGAAGGAACAAGGGGCAGATCTAGAGACATCTGCTGCTAACGGATAAACTTTGCAAAATTTAACACCAAAGCTAGCGCAGGCCTGGTTCAAATTTTAAACTAGTTAAAAAAGAGGTTAAAAAGTGTAGGGCCGCTCAACAAAAACGTGGCAGAGAGCGAAGGTGAAATTCAAACAATTGAACAACCTGAGCTTAAAAAAACAGTTAATAATTTGAATTGAAAAGGAAGAGTGAACCTATGGAAAGAGCCTCAAACCCAAAAACGATTAGATGTTCAATTGACCATGTCTTGTAATGCATGTAGCCAAATCAAATTAACTCTGATATTCAAGAAAGATCAGAAGAATAGAAAGGAGATGAGAGGAAGATGCAATGCTGCATGATGGGCGAATAAGATACTCTCTCCTAAAAGTCACCTTCCCCGATCTTATAACCGCACTATGGACATTGGGAAGTCAGTGCTTTGGTGCTGGAACTATTGCAATTTGAATTTGAAATTCAGAATGCAATGTTTTGAGGAGATACCAAGATTGACCATATTGTTGCATGACTCTTACGGTTGTGACCCCTACGGTTGAAGATCTTGATTCTCTTATTTGGAAGGTGCAAAGACAAGGAATTTTCTATGTAAAATCCTGTTAAACATGGGGAAACCAACTTTCCAAACTGGCTCTGAAGGAAAATATGGAAAACCAAAGCCCCCTACAAAGTGACTTGTGAAGCTTGCCTTACTGAGAGCAATCTCTAAAGAAGGGGCATAGTTATGAGCAGCATATGCTATCACGTAATTAACATGACGAGAAGGAAGCCACCTCTTTATAGTTAAACCGAATTGGGTCATGCCTAACTTTGTGAAAGATTTACTGCTATGTTGGAGCCTCAACTCATGAAACAACGAACTCAAGAAAATCTAGAAAACAATACCTGCCTGTGTATGTTGGGTACTATGGAGGGAAAGAATTTTAGGTGTTTCGAGTGTAAAGCACCTGTTGAGAATATAATTAAGTAAATAAAAGTGTGCTCTCTCTAACAACTTAAACATTTAGATGAGATGATCACACTCTTAAACAAGGTATCAAAGCAGGCAGAAGTCCTGGTTTTGAGTCTCATTGCCACTCGTTATCTAAACGAATTTCCATGCGCTTGGACTGAGAAGAATCAGGTCCTCATGTGAGGAGACATGTTGAGAATACAATTAAGTAAATAAAAGTGTGCTCTTTCTAACAGCTTAAGCTTTTAGATGAGATAGATCACACTTTTTTAATAATGGTAACATTTCATTAAAAAACAACACAAAGTTAGTGCTGGTAAAGGAAAACATAATACAATCTCTAGAATATCAAAATATGAAATCCCCTTACAACAAAAACTTATAGGGATTCTATGATATCAAGCATGGACACTATCATTTACAGGACTTCTTTTACACCAAAAAAGAAAAAGTAATATATAGGTTCAATTTTATTCTCTAGACGGAGTTCCTTTTGTCCTCAGAACACCTGAAGTTCCTTTCCATCCAGACTGTCCACCATATGATTGCTGGAATCTTTTGCCACCATTTCTTCTGACTAACACCACCAACTACTCCACCCCCAACATCTCAGAAGTTCAACTGATACCTTTGGCATAACCCAATTCATATTACCAATACTCAGGAACATGTGCCATAATTGAGAAGTAACAAAACAGTGTAGGAATAGATGTTAATATATTCAACCTCCCTTTCGCATAGATAGCATCTGGAGATCAGCCGGTAACCCCTCCTTAAAGACTTGTCTATCCCCTATCCATACAAAACATAGCACCTAAGAAGGTGCATTTATTTTTCAGATCTGTTTTCAGGCCCAACCTCTGTCATCCTGGCTATTGCCCATCAGAATTCTGTAGGCTGATTTAACTGTAAACATCCCGGTATTTGACCCTTTCCATACCAAGGAATCTTCATAATATGTGGAGCCTTGCACCTGATGCAGTTGACTTAACAATTCAGCAACTCTATCCACTTTTCTTTTTTTTTTTAAACAATTGCATTCAGTTGCATTCATTTATGCCAATCTGAATATAGTAATAAATCATACATACAAAAACTCTATTCCTCTCCATTGGCCTAATGTAGCAACTAAAAAAAATATAATGTTAATGCAGAACTTCCATTGCAACAACTGCAAACTGCTTGAAGTAAACTAATGAATGATTGAAATTGGAATGATCAGCCCCAAATTCTTCCAAGGGATGAACAGCTTGTGTGATGGTCAGATAATTACAGTTTATCTAGGGACTCCTCATTGGAGACCAGTTCCTCTAGACATGGAAAGTTAGGTGGCAATGACAGTAATGGTTTCTGTCCGGACCATCCTTTCAATGCCAATGCTAAAGAATACCCTAAAGCCCGGGCCAGTGGTACTGCAACTGCATTTCCTACTTGTATGTACCTTTCTTTTATGGGTCCTGTAAATTTGTAGTAGTCAGGGAAACCTTGCAGCCGTGGATTTTAATGGATAATAAGCATTCTGTCCTGCAGTGGATGTCGTATGACCTGATTGTGGGGCTCTGCTCTTGTAACAACTGTTGAAACAATTTCGTCACACCATAAACAATCAAATGGCCTTGGTAAAGTTCCACGAACAAAACTCATCGCATAGTTGGGGATCAAAGGCTTTCCCGATGTAAGTTTTACTCTTCCCACATTGGGATCCCATTCAACAATATTGTCAGCACGAACACGAACCTTGGGTAAGTCCCTGAAGTTTGCACCCTTTCGCTTGGGAATTTGACATACACGTTGATAGTCATCTTCATTTAACTGAAGGGCCGAAACAGTACTCAATGCACCATCCCTCCTTGATCTTATGAAACGTTGGAAGTCATATTTGGGCTCATCAATATATGGCATTTCGTCCCTTGGCTCATTATTTTCTACGGGAGGAGGATCTGAGAGTGCATCCTCAAGAAAAAGTTCTTTCTTTGGCTTGACCTTCAGGCCCTCTTCATATTCTACTGCATTTAATCAAATTCTGCGCGAATGCCACCCCTCACAACAATATTATGTGTGGGCAACATATATTGTTGTGGCAATTTATCTGAAGGAAGAGCACCTCACATGAAGACACGCATTCAAAATTGTGGAAGTCCATACACCTCAGAACATCACCCGTCCGTGCTTAATAGTTAATTCCAACAAGTCTGCTCAATGCGTATCCTTTGAGGAAACCTGTGCAAACCTGACCAGGTCCACCACATTTTCCATCAACAAAACCTTGGATTCAAGAACTCCTCAATTACCATGAATACTTCAAGCTGTTTATTTTTTAGATGTTGTAATGGATTCTTTGAGTTCCTAAAACGATTAAATCCACTTATGCCAACGAGCATATTGTGGCAATTTTTTCCGGAGGGCCCCCATATATGATACTTTCTGGTAATAGCAAAACACTTCCAGCTTTGAAGTATTTTCTTTTAACGGCAACCATCTAAGCCATCTATTGACTCCTTCCAACGTACCTTAAAGCATTCTCGTGTCTTCATCAGGACCATACCCCTTCCAACATACATTAAAGTATTCTATTGACATCCATTTCGTCCCTTGGCTCATTATTTTCCATGGTAGGAGGATCAGATGCCTCCTTCAAGAAAAAGTTCTTTTTTGGCTTCAATTCACAAAGTCCTTTATTTTCTTTTGGCCCTCTTCATATTCTAAACCTTCCATTTAATCTAAATTTTGTCCCTCCCCGGCTCATCCCATCCTCAAAATAACCTTTCGGCTCTTATGTGTGGGCAACATATATTGTGGCAATTTCTCTGACCGGCACCCCACGTGAAGACACGCATACAAAATTGCAAAACTGGAAGTCCATACACCTTAACTACCATTATTCCCATTATGCGTATATGACGTCTACTTCCCCCGTAATGGCAAAACACTAGTTCATTTTATTTTCAACAAGTCTTTCTTTCTTTAGACCAAGTCCACTGACAACATTGTGTATGCGCAACAGATATTCCATTTTCCATTAACATGGACCTTTGCTCAATATATATCTTCTGTTTCAAACTGAACTTCTCAATGCCCATGAATACTTCAAGCTGTTTAGTTTTCAGATCTTGTAATGGATTCTCTGAGTTCTTAAAACGATTAAATCCACTTATGCCCTGGCAAGGAGATCCTCCATATATGACATCTACTTCCCCAGGTAATGGCAAAACACTTGCTTTGAAGCCCTTGGTCACAAAGTCCTTTATTTTCTTTTGGCAACCATCTAAGCCCTCTATTGATTCCCAAATGTCTTTATCAGAGCCATAACCCTTCCAATGTACCTTAAAGTATTCTATTGGCAACCATTTCACCCGTTGGCTCATTATTTTCCACGGGAGGAGGATCTGAGAGTGTATCCTCAAGAAAAAGTTTTTTCTTTAGCTTGACCTTCTGACCCTCTTCATATTCTAATGCATTTAATCAAATCATGTGGGAATGCCACCCCTCACAACAACATTATGTGTGGGCAACGGATATTGTGGCAATTTCTCTGCAGGAAGAATACCCCATATGAAGACACGCACACAATATTATGGAACTCCATACACCTCAACTACCATCATTCCCATCCGTGCTTGATAGTTCATTCCAACCAGTCTGCTCAATATATATCTTCCGAGGAAATCATGTGCAAATTTGACCAAGTCCACCACATTTTCCATTAACACGAACCTTGGTTTTAAGAACTCCTGAATGCCATGAATACTTCAAGTTGTTTATTTTTCGGATCTTGTAATGGATTCTTTGAGTTCCTAAAACGATTAAATCCACTTCTGCTTGAATGCAGAGAGCCCCATTTATGACGTCTACTTCCCCAGGTAATGGCAAAACACTTGCTTTAAAGCCCTTGGTCATAAAGTCCTTATTTTCTTTTGGCAACCATAGAAGCCCTCTATTGGCTCCCAAGTATCTTCATTAGGGCCATAACCCTTTTAACGTTCCTTAAAGTATTCTATTGGCAACCATTTCTTCCCTTGACTCATTATTTTCCATGATAGGAGGATCTGAGAGTGCATCCTCAAGAGAAGTTCTTTCTTTAGCTTGACCTTCAGGCCCTCTTCATACTCTACTGCATTTAATCAAATTCTGCGGGAATGCCACCCCTCAGAACAACGTTATGTGTGAGCAACGGATATTGTGGCAATTTCTCTGAAGGAAGAGCACCCCACATGAAGATACACATACAAAATTGTGGAAGTCCATATACCCCCGCTACCATCATTCCCATCCGTGCTTGGTAGTTCATTCTAACAAGTCTGCTCAATGCATATCTTCCGAGGAAACCATGTGCAAACCTGACCAAGTCCACCACATTTTCCATTAACACGAACCTTGGTTTCAAGAACTCTTCAATTCCCATGAATACTTCAAGCTGTTTATTTTTCGGATGTTGTAATGGATTCTCTGAGTTCCTAAAACGATTAAATCCACTCATAGTCTGGAAAGGAGGGCCCGCATATATGATGTTTACTTCCCCAGGTAATGGCAACACAGTTGCTTTGAAGCCCTTGGTCACAAAGTCCTTTATTTTCTTTTGGCAACCATCAAATCCCTCTATTGGCTCCCAAGTGTCTTCATCAGGGCCATTACCCTTCCAACGTACCTTAAACAGCTTTGTTGCGCTGATGAATGTTCTGGATGGCTTTAGTGGTACTAATACAGCTCCTGACACCTTCAGATGGAAACATGAAAATGATGGGGCATTCTCAGTAAGAAAAAGCTACAAAAAGGAAGCAGAGTTGGATCCTCAGATCAGGCCAGGTCCTTGGAAGCATGTTTGGAAAAGTATGGCACCAACAAAGGTTAAGTGCTTTACTTGTTGGTAGTCAGAAGAGCTTGTCTCACACACTGCAGAGAAGGAAGTTCCATATTGCTTCCAGGTGCTTCCTATGTTGTGAGAAAGGAGAGACAAATAATCATTTGTTTCTCCATTGCAAATTCACTTCTCAGTTATGGTCTTTGGTCTTCATTCTAACAGAGATCAAATGGACTATGCCTGAGCATACATCAGATCTTCTAAGTTGTTGGATTAGGAGAGGGGGGCAGTAAGAGCCAGAAGAAATGGTGGAGATTAATTCCACCATGCATTTGTTGGACAATTTGGAGGGAGAGACATGACAGGTGTTTTGAAGACAGAATTAGCAGCATCCAGAAAGTCAAAGGAAGATAAATTGCTACATTTTATTTTTGGTGTAAAGAACATTGTATAGAAGAGGCTGAACAGTTAGTAGATCTTTTAGGTTCTTTGTAAGTAGCCTAGGTTGTTCTTAACAACTTTTTGGAGGTCTCCAGCATACCATTAATGCTGAGGAATACAACTTTACCAGTTTAAAAAAAAAAAAAAAAAAAAAAAAATGTATTCTATTGGCAACCATTTTGTCCATTGGCTCATTATTTTCCACAGGATGAGGATCCGAGAGTATATCCTCAAGAAAAATTTCTTTCTTTAGCTTGACCTTCAGGCCCTCTTCAGATTCCACTGCATTTAATCAATTTCTGTGGGAATGCCACCTCTCACTACAACATTATGTGTTGGCAACGGTTACTGTAGCAATTTCGGAAGAGCATCCCACATGAAGACACGCATACAAAATTGTGGAAGTCTATACACCCAGGCTACCATCATTCCCATCCGTGCTTGGTAGTTCATTCTAACAAGTCTGCTCAATGCATATCTTCCAAGGAAACCATATGCAAACCTGACCAAGTCCACCACATTTTCCATTAACACGAACCTTGGTGTCAAGAACTCCTCAATGCCCATGAATACTTCAAGCTGTTTATATTTTGGATCTTTTAATGGATTCTCTGAGTTCCTAAAACGATTAAATCCACTTATGCCCTGGCAAGGAGGGCCCCCACATATGACGTTTACTTCCCCGGGTAATGGCAAAACACTAGCTTTGAAGCCCTTGGTCACAAAGTCCTTTATTTTCTTTTGGCAACCATCTTAGCTGTCTATTGGCTCTCAAGTGTCTTCATCCGGGCCATAACCCTTCCAACGCATCTTAAAGTAAAGGCCAGGCTTCTTTATTACCTTTGGGTCTCCTTAACAAACTTCTAGAAGCTGTCCCACCTAAAAATTTCGCCTTCTTCGTCGTCACCAGATCCCTCATCCTCATCTCCACCATCATTGTTATCTTCCTTATCCTCATATCTTACTTTTAGTGGATGGATGAGTTTATGTGTCTTTGATCGTGAAATGAATGGCAGATGCACATGTCATCTCATTTTTGTAATATATGCAGCTCTTCATTCTCTTTATGGTATTGCTGTGTTTGCCCTTCCAAGTTTAGTCCATCTTTTTAGTGTGTGTAGCCCATGTATACATTGGACTACACTTTGTATTCCTATGGATAGCAAAAGCCTGACTGATTCTGAGCCGCTTCTTAATGCCTTAAGTAGAAAAATGAAGTGTGTTTTTGGTGTTACATATTTCACCTTCAAAGGAAAAGGAGATACATAAGGTAGAATGTAGCTCTTTGACTTGGAACCTTACACATTGAAGTGGACAAACATGTTTGTTTTAATTCCAGTTGTTTTGAGTAGTCAGTCTAAACAACTGCTGATTTACATTCACATTGTTGCCCATATCAATAATTTTATCTTTCCACAATTTGCTTTCAGCTCTTTCTGCATATACAGGAAAAAACAAAAGCTTCCATTGGATCATGTAATTTAGACTGCACGAGTTTAAATTTTAAACAACTTTGCATATGCATATGCAAGCAATGTCTTGAAATAAATATTACTTTTATGCAGGGTCCGTATGGTTTTCCTCGGAGATGAAAGCCTTAAGTGATGATTGTGAGCGATTTGTTAGCTTCCTTCCCGGTCATATTTATTCAAGCAAAAACGGTATGCCCATATGACATTCATCTCTGAGCTTGTATTTCGTTCATCTTGATAGTTGATCATGTTTCCTGTATGGTCAACATACTTTTCCTGGTTATGGCATATTTTTTGGAACCTGTTGTAAACAGTCTTAAAACCCTTAATGAAGGTGTAATTATTTATCTCTTGGTCAACCATAAGAGTAAGATCTACATGTCATTGTTGCACAAAATTGTTTCTACCTTCTACTTGTGCTGGTAGGAGGTAGTGGGTATCCTGTGAAATTAGTCGAGGCGCGCAAGCTGGTCTGGATACCACAATTATCAAAAACTTATAATAATTGCTTTTCGGATAATCTATGCAGCTTCAAACTTGAGGATTCTTTTGGGATAGTGGGTGCTAGAATGTACTTTTGGTGACATTAATTGACATAAATCCTTTTGTTTTTTACTTAAGTACTAGCTAAGCAGATTATATTTTACTTTCGAACCCTCTAGGGATTAAAAGAAAATTGTAAGTGCAATGCGTCTCCAATATTTCCCTTAAGATAAGATTCTATTTGCCCCAGATAAAAGGTCAGTGTAATGAAACCTCAATCAAAAGGAGCTATTGAGTTTTTAAACTAGAGGAGCCAGTAGATAAAATACCAAATAAAGTAGTATTTCATATGATTCAAATGACGGGAATATTATTTACATTAGCTTAAATCTTGGAGTATGGGATGGGGGAGCACAGCATTTCGATTTTTGGATGGACGTAAAGTGTATCTCAGTCTTTGGTGTGAAGGGAATGTTTAAAATCGTCATTGTTATGAAAGTCATCCTTCCAAGTGTTTGCTTTCAAGAACTATTCATGCTATGTGTGACTAGATTATATGTGCAGGAGGACTTAGAAGATGGTACAACCCACCATGGTTTTCGGAAACCATTCCTTCTACTCCATATGATCACCTTGTCTTACGGAAGGCTTTTGAGAAGGTCAGTTTATTTCGGATGTCGCTTGTTTCTAAGTTGCATAAAAAATTGCGGTGCCACCCGAAGGGTAGCGGCTGCGGGTTCCCATGTCATCAAACAAAAAATAAAAATAAAAAAATGCGGTGCCACTATGAGTTGCTCCTCGGACATGTTTTTTTGACATAACTTGATTTTTAACTTGACCTTATATATAAAAAAGGACAGAGACTTGATTTTGATGAATATCCAGATCCCTTCTAGTCCTTTAAACGTCATAAAAAATAAGCACCTTTCACTTTGTTCTGTTTTGAACTTCATCAAAGTCCTTGGAACTCTTTGAGGACCCATATCCCCTTGACTGATATCCTTGACATAGCGCTAATTTTGATTGTCCTCTTGTTTGTAATACTTTCTTCTATAAATAAACCTGTGTTTGTCGAAAGAAAATGATAAAATGTTAAAGCAAGTTGTTGATAGATGTGGACTGTAGGCTGTAGCGTATACATGATATTTGGTCTCAATCATTATCATTTCTATTTGACCTTCACGTGCAAATTGTACAACTTTGTGTGAAATGTGTCAATAGCTTTTCCTGGAATTTTCCTTTTTATGTACCCACTCTCTAGTATCTATCTATTACTACTGATTTAGTGTATTAAATGCTACTTTTTTAATCGTTATTTGTACTCCCTCTGTCCCCTTCTATGTGGCACACTTTCCGTTTT